>NW_016165474.1:0-17213 GCF_001687245.7 Rhagoletis zephyria | reverse complement strand
CATAATTTATTTTATTGTTTTGAAAATATATCTACTACATAATACATTAATCGGTGTTTGGCAGAGTTTTTTCTATTTAATATCTTTTCGATATTTGGTCTTTTAATTTAGTTTATTTATTGTTTGTGTTGTTTTTTTTTTTTTTGGTAATGCTGCTAACTCCGTGGGTACAAAAATTAATACGAGATCTCCAGATAATACATATGAAAATTAAAAAAAAAAATTATTGGTATGTTGACTTATTTAAGAACGTGTCGAAACTGCTTCCTTTTAGCTGTTCCTCCACTAAAGTGGCTGAAAAGGGGGCCATTGATCTTGTTCACGGAGTTATCGATTCTTTTGGAAAAAGATGATGATAGTGTCTCACATTGGAAACTCTTGGGTATGACGCCCCTATGATATTACACGAAATTATTCATAACATTTTTAGCTAGACCCATTTAGGGATGCAAAAAATGCATCGATGATTTTGAAACATCGATAATATCGGTTAAAAATTTGATGTTTGCAAATGTTTACAACTTTCCGACATCGCTAAATGGCCAATTCATCGACGACAGTTTGAGCGATGTTTAAAACATCGACTTTTGTGTGATTCTCAGACTTGCTTTGGATTCAAATACCCATTATTTTTCTAAACAAATTAGATTTTTATTATTCCGTTTTTGGTGAAACTTTCAGAAACTAAAAATTTAGCTTCCAGTATTGAGAACGCTAACTTAATCTTTAAAAAGGATCGGCCCTCCGTTAGAATTTCAACAAAATCAGGCTTTGTAACTTTAGCTCCTAGCGACCTTGGAATGGAACTGTTTGTGTGGCCGAAAATTCAAAAGAAAATTTTCCAAGTTCTCAGGCAATATTTCCCATATTTAGGTGGGGAAGGAATTTATTGCCTCTCTGCAAAATTACCAGAGTCCTTTATAAATCTTAACATACGATCCAAAAATGTAATATCTATGTATAAACATATGCATGTATAAGCCTAGCCAAGGCTGGACAGCGGCAGAGAAAATTTTCTGTACTATCCTAGTCTTCCAAACAAGATGTACATCGTGGATCGTCGATGTTGCCTGTCTCCCCAATGGATTGTTCTCCTAATCAGTCCTATCAGGTTTCGTAGATCAATCCTTCTCTGTCTGAGCAGGAATTATTGCTACCACCTTTTCAAGCATTTTCACGAAACACTTGAATGTTTTGCAGGTGTCAATACTACACCAACGGCTCTTATGAGTTTTATTCTATACTAACATTCCTGGACTATTTTTGAAGAGGTGCGTGTGGTTTGAAAAGTATTTAGCACCTTGGCTGGCATTGCAGGCCGTAATTTTATGTCCACACCACCATTCGTCAGTTGTCCAGGCTGCTAGTTACAGTATTGCAAAGATTTCCGACATTAATTTGTATGTAAGTGTGAATTTATGTCACTGAATCACAGAGACTGCAATTGTTGGGATTGAATATAATTAAGTTTTCCTTTATATTCAACTCGAAGTTAGCCAATTGTACAGCATCGGAAACAATCGATATATCGATGTTTTGCTGGCGATATATTTTTGGATCGATGTTTATCTCTCCGATGTAACTAAACATCGATGTATCGATGTTAGTCCCCAAAATGCGCATCCCTAACCGACTATTACCTTTTAATCAACCCTGAACACTTTGACAATTTTTTATTTGCCAAGGCTAATGTTTCTATATAGCTTCTTTTCGATTTTCTAGGCGAACATTTGACACAGAAAAAAGTTCTTTCTGGCCAGCAGTGCTTTTTTTCTTTAATATGGTACCATGAGTTTTGGACAAGGTGTTCTTAACGATCCCTACTTTTTCCATCACAAGTTTATTTAGTACTATCTGAGCAAAGCTTTAATGAAACCCGAAGAGCACTAATTGGGATTTCTACTACAAGAATGTGTGTTCAACTCCCCCACTGTCACCTGTAGGGAACTCAACTCTTTCCAAAAACGCGCTACACAAACCAATTGAAATTGAATAGAGTTTGCATGCTTCTGTGATGACGTTAGGTGGTACCATGTATCACTCAGAATCAGGCGCGTGCTTGCGAGGAATCCTGATCTGTTGGGACATTTGAGAGAGAGGAAGATGTCGTGGAGGCCTTATGTTGAGTAAAAAAAGAGAACAGATGGTAACAGTCGCTCTCTTCTGCATCAGGAGTTGGAGCCCTCCTCCTAAGATAATTTTCTTGCACTATGAACAGATTGCGTTATTTTATTTTTTTCTAGCCAAGGCGTACAAGTCATTTAGAAATTCCGCCCATCACCACTGATGCTGCAATTAAAAATCAGCAGTTTTGTGTAAGCTTCTTCAACACACCTAAGAATCTTTTAAATTTATATAAATATTTTGAAAACGAACTTCAAACTTCAAACTTATATAAACATACATAACGGGAATAGCAGCATAACCACTTTTTTCATACAAATCATTTTGATAATTAGATAGTAGATCTTAAGATTTTTTTAATTTTTTTTGCACACAGTAGTCACTTCATTATACTCGTACTTTTGATTATTTATTACTATTTTAAGTTTTTGAATAATTTGTGTTAGTTTTTGTTTACTTAATTTATTAAATATTATTAGTTAAAAAATACAAATTTTCTCACAAAACTACATATTTTACTTTAGTAATCTGAGTGTTTTTTGTTTTAAATATTATATTACATATTTTTGTTTCACTACCTAAAATTTTGCTTTTAAAAACTGTTTCTTCTGACTTAAATCTATTTAATTTTAGATTTTAAATTTGTATTTTGTTTCATAAATTTTGAATTTGGCACATGGTTTCCGAAATGTTTTATTTTTTTACAATTAAATGTTTATAAAAAAAGTAAACCATTTTATTCTTAAAATTTTTGTATTTTTTTCCATTCAACTGAAACATAGCGGTTCCGCTGTAGTTNTACAATTAAATGTTTATAAAAAAAGTAAACCATTTTATTCTTAAAATTTTTGTATTTTTTTCCATTCAACTGAAACATAGCGGTTCCGCTGTAGTTCGCACTCTTTTTTAAATTTACACCGTAGTTTCGTTATTCAACTTCACAATTTTTGTAATCAATTTTAAAACTAAATATGTACTTATCGAAATTTTAAGTGTAAACATTGGCTTGCATGAATACGTCTTTAAATAAATGCGAACATGTTAATACTGTTTTTTTTGTTCTTAAATTTTATCAGCTTTGATTGGTAATTCCGCTCAAAGATGTGTACATCCGTATCTTACAAAAATACTAATCACACAAAATGTGTACATATTTATGTATGTATTTATGATAGTTGCTTTTGTACATTATAAAGTATACATTTTTTAATTTTCTCAATTCTTTAGCTGCAAATTTACAAAAATTAATATCAATACACTTTCGTAATGGCCTAGCATAGAAAAATAAATAATATACATGCATACATATCCACAACTGTTTCTAAAGAGAAATTCCTCTCCATACTTTTATGCTAAAAAAATGTAGTAGTGTATCAAATACTATTTTAACCTACGAACAGTAGTTGAAATCATTATAATTTTTTTCTATGTAAATAGCAGTATAATTCTATAGTTGCCAGTAATATCGTTGTTATAAACATGAGTTTCCGCTACGCATTGAAATGACAAAATGAGGTGGCATGTGGCGGCAGACTTAAAGACTTTTGTATTTAATATCGTTTGGCATTGACTTTTTGTGATTCAACGCCTAGTGGAAATCCGGTGTTACTTAATATTTAAAAATATTAGTCTGCCCCATGTAATCAATTATTGCAAAAGTGTTTACATCTTCAGCTATTGCGTTTCTTAATCAGACAGTTGTAATTATTTCAAATAATATTCAAAGTTTCTGCTATAATTAAGTATTTTACAGATTTTTGGATAACTTATTAATCTGATTATTCAAATTAATGCATATCTACAATATTTGTAAATTTATTAAACTCTTTTTTTATGAGTAAATATAAAAAGTTGGCTTTGAAGTATTCCATTTAAAAATATATTTATATAGGTTGACAGAATGTATCCGTTTCATTGTATCTAAAAGATAAAACTTCCGCTAAACTCTTTTAAATAAAATTGATTGAGTTGGGTAAATTCGATTCGATCAGCCGCGCTATTTCAAGTTAGTACTTGTCAGTTACTCAAAGAAAATGTTACTGGGCCCATAACTGCTTGGTTATGGGTAAAAATAGTGGTATTTTTTTTTTATGCAGTTGGTCATTTTACAGAAGTAGTTATGTTAGTTACGGCCTGATCTGAAATCTAAGAAAATATCAGCCTCCCTTATTAAGTTTCCGAAAAAAAGAATTGTGCGAAAATAACTTTAATTGTTTCGTATGGGTTACAACTGAGTACAATGGGAGGTTCTTAAGTTTTCAACTAACCCCTTACAAATAAAAAAAATCAAAGATTCAGTGAAACTAGGGACTGCGCCGAAGTAAATTGTTCGTCATACTTCATAAAATGTACCTTATTGCATCGCTGAAATATTCAAGTTAGATTTTTGTATCATACTAAATAATGATGTTCTCTCTTTATATTAGAAATTTATTTAATGCGAGTATTGGAATTGCGAGAAAATATAATTTCGATTTTTCAGAGGCAACCCTATTGGACTTTTAAATAAATTACCTGAGAGGTGAGTGTTACCACAAAAAAGCGTACGGGCTGTTAAATGGTTTAAAGCCGACCTAAATACATATTGATCGAAAAAAAAAGTTCCGGTTCATGGAAAAGATTACTGGATCACGAAAAAGCAAATGAAATTTTGACCACACTAACGAAGGATGAAAACATTTCAGGCAAGCTATGTACAAAGTTCCATAGCTTCTCAGAATCATTTTGCGTAGTACTAAATAGGGACACGATATCAGCCGATATGGTACTCATTTAAAGAATCGCTGTAAAAAAATCGGGTACCCATTAATGTCGAAACACAAAGACTCGATACTCAAAATATCGTTACCAAATTCCCAACATAAAATAGCAGGTTTAAATACCAAAACCTATTGCGAGCCGCAGCCTATTTCATAAAAGGGACAGGTGCGACAATTATCGATTTTTCCGAAAAATTCCAGAGCCAGAATTTTCGACGACATTTTTCCTGTTTCATAGATGCCTGTAGGCAACTGTGGCAATTTTTTGAAAGCGACAGTGACAATACTGGAATATTGTCGATAGGGACACCATATCGAACCGAAAGTATCGATATGGCTACTCATTTAAAGTATCGGCTGGAAAAATATCGGGTACCCATTAATATCGGAATAAAAAGACTGATATCCCAAATATCGATACCAAAATCCAAAAAACAAGGAAATATCTGAATATTGGTTTCGTTTGTAGGCGTAATAGTGTAGTGATTAGAAACTCCAAGCGTATTTCTGCCATGAAAAACAGCTGCTCATAAAAACGCCCTTTGTGACACAACATCAAGGCGCACGCAACAAATCGGAAGAGAAGCTCGGCCAAATACTAACATATTTTTTAAGCGCAATCTATTATTTTTACACGTAGAGATTGAGGTGTTGTCTTAAAACACCGAGACAGCGTGTTCAATCTCGCCACATGCAATCCTAACGATGGTAAAAATTTTTTGTTTTTAAAGCCCAATTTATATCGGGAAGAATTGATAATCACATTATTTTTGTAAGTCCCCATTCAGACACGTGTGGAACTTTTTCTCTATTTTGTTCGGAAATTCGAAACGATACTGAGGTCCATATACGCGATCCCAAAAATATCGTTATAAAAGTTTGGAGTAAAAAATATCTACATCAAATGACAAAAGTATCGATCTGGTATCGTATCGTATCGAAATTCGTGTCCCTAGTACTAAGAAGAAAAGCAAGGCTGTAGAATTATAAGATAAGTGTCTAGGAAAAAACTTGTTCACTTGTTTTTTTTTTAATTCATATGCTGCATACTGAACATCTTGACGTATTCATCTCATCTTCAAACAGCTTCCAAAAATGTTGGCAAAACAGGCCGTCTGTACATTTAGCAAAAACGAGGCTCTAGAAGAAACCGAGTGGTAGCCGACAAAAATGCGTGACTCTCTCTACACCGCCGTACCTTGGACTGCTTTGTAGGAGCGGAAATCTTGCGTCGCTCAGTCCTTACGTCTGGGATAGGATAAAAGCATCACTAAAAGGAAGTTGATGACACATTTGTAGCTTTAAAAAATGTAAAGTAATTTTCGGTTACCAAATTTAAGCTGGTCAATAAATACAAAATAGAATTACGCTCAGTGTTCAAGAAAATTATCGTCTATCTTTTCTGGGTTCCCGCACAAACGTAGGAACGTCGGAGGCAATGAGAAAGCTGATTATTTTGCACATTTAGAAAAATAATAAGCGGCGGCACCGAAATGCCCTTTTGGAATAATCTAAAGGGAAATGAATCTACAAGCGCGAATTGGTGGTTCGATGTACGGACTTACATGATATCAAGGGAACTCTGGTCCGATTATAACATCACGAAGACTTCGGATCTACTTAATATATTAATGGCAAAACCAAGATGGGGACATAGCTCCTGAGGCCTTGCGAACTTAAGTACGAAACACTAGGATGACACTTAGTACACCACTAGGGTATCTAACAGGAGCTGTATACAATTAGCGCAGTAATAATATGAATCGGCCAGTGCTTTATGACTGCTTAAACGCCAGCGACCTTCAAATATTGAAGGTGTTTTTTTCCTGGAACCAGTATGCAATGAACTTTTTTAACAGATATTTTTCCTGTTTTTGCATCAGGGAATTCATTTCCACGGTAGCAAAAACCAAAAAATCCATTTGAAATATATATTTTTTTAAGTTCATTGAACACAGTTCTTTCCTTTATCTTAAGATCAAGGTAATTTTTCATTTAATCAGACCTTTAAAATGACTCAAAAGTAACATTTTTGATTTTTTATCTTTTTTTACCTGCTTTTATAGTTGTAAAAAACTTTTTAAAATTAAATGCTTTTTTCGATTTTTGTTACAAAGGAAATGTATTTCTTCATTTCATTGTGTACTGGTTTCAGGCCAAAAAAAGGGAAAATATTTTAAACCACCTATTTTTGAAAGGCATTTTAAAGGTCATGGTAATTATTCAACTAAACGAGACTATTTTTCCTGAATTGCCCATCTCAAAAGCTTTAAAAGCTTAAATGCTTTATCGATACTTGAATGGTATCATTTCATCCCTAATGGTAAACATCCGTTCTGAATTGATCGGGACAGTCCTATTTTTTCGCCAATTGTCCTGGTAATTTATTTATTTAATAGAGGACGCAAAAAATGTCATGTATATGAATCAAAAGTTATTGTTTTTAACCCTGGGAACCCAGCACAATAGATAATTTCTGAAACTATAATTTTACACAAAATATGAGGAAAACTGAATAGGTGTTCATGATTATTTAAAATGTTCGAGAGTTTATAAAAATAAACTCTGAAAAGTGTTGATGAATCCATCAGTGATACTGTGTATATAGGGAAAGCAATGGAGCCAATTGCTGGGAAATTTCAAAATTTTGAGTACAGAGGCTACTTATCAGAGGAAACTACGCCACAGAAGACTAATGCTGATTGCATGCCAAGAAAAGCAACGGGGAAAACTACAAAAACAAGTTTAGGTGAGGTTCTTCCTAGAGTGCGGAAGGGAAATGGATCCCTTCAAATTTATCCTAAAATATCAAATGATTTTGAAGCACGAGTTGTGTTACTACTGAGAAATTTAGTTTTTTTAAAAAATGATGTAAATCCTTTTTAGTTCCGTATTCGGCTGCCACAAATATGGTCACCGTGTTTATGGCACATTTCTCAAAATATTAAATATTCACATATTCGTATATTTAAATTTGTTTTTTTTTTTACTCTTTTACAAACAAGACATTTTAGTAATACGCCCAATTTCACTAAACTTAAAGCTATGTACATCGGAACTATTATATTTACCTATGCATGTAACTGAAAGCATTGTACATATATAATATTTGGTAAGTTCAAAGCCAACTTTTTTCCGAAACCATTGAAACATTTTAACAATTTACACTGAAAATACATATAGTTTACAGTTATTTATATACAATCAAAGATATTTTCGGATTCATTTGATAGTAGTTTAAACTTATTTTAATAGTTTTTTTTTCACACCCTCTAGACCATTATGAAAACTTACCTTTCTTTATTAATGTTTTAAATTTATATAAAAAATTTACATACAAAGATGCATAAAAATATGTACCTTCGAGTTTACACACATACATATGTACCCATATACAACCTTGGGTTGATTTTGTTCGTTAACTTAGTAGTAATTTAACATCGGAGTACATACAACTAGCAATAAATTTTGGGTAGGTGGTGGGGAAATAGTGGTTTAGAGAGTCTGGTTTAGCATTCATGGAGTTTGGGAATGAAGTTGGCATGCACAAAGTAAACTTATATATATTATTTAATGCATTTATAAGTGGATGAAATATTTTTATTATACATAAGTTAAGTACTAATAAATGGGATTGGATTAGGTGTGTGATGCGTGTGTATGTTTGCCTTTTAAGTCTCGTACAAATTTTGATTGATTGTCCAAAAGTTTAAATTCATCTGTATTCCATTGTGAGTAAATATGTATGCGGAAGGTTGATATACATACATAAAAACAAAGTAGAGGGCAAGTAATTTTGTGGGGGGCAGGGTTCAATCTAAGTAAGTTAGGTTTGTTGGCCACATGGGAGCTTGAGGGTATGCACTATTTGTAGGTTATATAAAACAACAACACCAACATTCACATTCTCACCTTCAAGATACATACTCTAGAAATAAACTATCGCTTGTTCATACTTATCTCGACTCAAAACTAAGTATCCCCACAAAATAGATTCACTAAACGCCAACAATTTACACTCATTTTCACTAAACTATATAATTCGTTTACCGTTAATAGAGCAGCAAACCCCGTTTATCTATGTGTGGCAGCTTACGTATAACTTGCCACGACACTTTTAAAACTGCTGCAACATCTAATCTCACACTGATATCGAATAATCAGATTTTTCACTCAACAATTTTTGTTGTGATGGTGCAGGCGAGTGTGTTGTTGTCGCGCCGGCTGTTGTTGCTGTGCTGTTGCGGATGTGACTGCGTTTGTGGTTGCCCCTTTTGTGATTGTTGGGGTGGACAGCGCGTATCTTGCTGTTGTTTGTTGTTGTTGTTGGGCTGTTGCAGCTGTGAAGTAGTCGACGACGGTCTCGACCACAATGTCGAGCGCATACCCAACTTGAGTTTCTTTAAAGTGTCCACATCGCACTCCACCTCGGACAACTCAATGCGCTCCGTTTCGATGGGCAACTGATGGAAGCCACTGCTGGGCATTACGGTGCATTCAGCCTGCAACTGCAACGGATGCAGGGTTCGTATGCCGCCAGCTCTGTTGACAGCAGTTTTTTTGTGTGTTTTTTTTATTCGTCGTTTTGTTATATCGTTGTAGTTGTTGTTGTTGTTGTTGTTGGTAAGTGCATGTTAGTTGAAGGAGGAAAATTTTAGGGGATTACATACTATTACATTCGGTCTCATGCAGCAAGCAAAGTTACAAATGTAACCTTCATATATAGGTATGTGTGTGTTTGTGTGAATGTGTGTTTGTTTTATTTAATTTGCTTGTTACCGTTATTTATTAAAAATTACTAATCAAGCTTTAAGTGCTACTACATATGACCTTATAAATTTGTGACATCGTTGTTGTTGCTGTTAATTTCTAAGGCTTGGGGTTAATCTTTTACTTGTACATACGTATGTTTTCTTAATAACGTAAACACTATTGGCGAGTATAAAACCAATGCGCTTAGGTGAGTATGAACGTGAAGTACTAAGTAAGTAGTAATATGACCGTAAAATGGTGAACATGAATTTAAAAATATAGCTTCCCAAGCGGTAATTAAGTAAGATTTATACATAGACCAACTGAAAAACCTCCACACTACCAAAACTAGAAGATTGGCAGAATTCACTTAGGCGCTCAAGCTAACTACTGGATTGGAGTTCGGTATGTCGAAAATTTATACAAAACCATTCATAAGGACAGTCAACGCTTTTTAAAAACTAATTACTTAATTTTTTTGTCATTTAGGTAATTCTGTACGGAAGCTTTACAAAAAAATTCAAAATTATTAATTTTTTAACTTTCAATTTATTTACAAAAGGGCTTAAACCTATCTCAGATGTTCTTAAAGTAAGAAAATAAAAAAACTTCACTTCATAAGTTTAATATTAACAAACCGAAATTTTTATTGAAAGGGAACACATTTTTCATAGTTTTTGAAAAAATACTTAAAAACAAAAATAAACACATTTCTGTCAAGGAAGGGCTCGATGCGTTGTAAAGCACTTATGTATCTGAGTTGGCCTGAAAGCTCGCTGAAAGCTGTTCCTTAAAAAGCGGCGCCGAGGCGAGCGAAGCTGTTTCAAGCTTTCAAATTGTTGTTGCTATCTGGAAGTTCCTATACAGGGATGATTTTCCTAAACTATTATCGCTTCCCTAAAATTTCTAAAGTTAAGCTAAAGGCCAGATTGTCCCCAAACATGCTTAGTTCAAACATTTTCGAGTTTTTGTGGAACGACACTATATCCAACCCGAGGACTGAATATCAACACGCTATTAAAGGTGCCCATAAAACGTGTGGACTTGAGTTTAAGTAGAACTTCGCAGAGATAAAATCCAACTTGATTGACACCGAACAGTGTTTGTTTTACTTAATCGCGGAGAAGAGCTGACTATTACTAAAACCATTTCTCTTTTGAATTTGTATAAAATAAATTAGTAAGTTTCACATTCACACACACACATACACATCATACCGCTTTTTTAAAACCGGAATCCTTTAAAAACAAAAAAAAAACTTATCCCAGTAGTGTCATAGTACTTTAAATCTTACTACTTATAGAACACATTATATAAAGCATGGTCATGTTATTAGGCTTAATCTATCCCATCTTAATGCTTGGTCAATCTGACTGCATATTTTCTTTTCACCCAAAACATACCCCATCACATACAATAAAAGTAAATCTATCTACATCATATCTACTAATCTACCAAACCAAAGACACGCGCGTATTCCCATTTAATACAAGTCCACTTTAAGTTCGACACCCTCCACGCCCTCCAACCCCTCCATCCACTAATCTCATGTTTGGTCTATGGGATCCATATAGGTGCAGGATATTTCACTATCATAGCCCAAACTACTCATCAGGCTACCCCTATCGAGGTCTATACCACCCCCATTGGCCGTATCCTATTTGGGCAGTGTTGTTGCCGAAAAGAATTTCGACGACAAGGGAGCAGTAGATGGATTGAGTATGGTGCCAACACTGTCGCCACTTACATTTGCATTCGCCACCGAGGCGGGCACCGTTTTATGGGGTATGGGTCGGAATTGTGATGATGGCATGCAAGTGACGGGGCCAACAGATGCAATGGGATTATTACAACTACTGTCTAAGAGGTCTGTGGTTGAATCAGGTTGACTGAGTTGAGTTGTGGGATGTGGGGCGCCGAGCAAATTGTGATGTTGTGGATGATGTGCTAATTTGGGTGTTATCAATAGGGGTTGTTGCTGTGATAGTTTATTTTTATTGGAGGTGGCGATGCTACTGCTACAACTACTAATGTTAGTACTATTAAAACTATTTGTGGTTGCATTGGTGGTGACATTGCTTTTTTGTAGTTGTAGTTGTAGTTGATGTTGATGTTTTTGTAGTTGTTGCTGATGTTGTTGTTGTGTTACAGATGGTGACTTCACCAGCGTGGGTATATGGCATTGTATGGAGTCTTGTGATTTGAAAGTGCTTGAAATGGATTTCAGATTGCCACCACCACCACCACCACCACCAGTACCACTACCACCCATACTGCCAACACCACCAACGCCACCACCACCGACACCACCACCACCACCCACACCAGCACTACCACAAACACCGCGTGGTGATAGTATCTTTGTCGAATTATTTGCGGATGTGGTGTTCATGTTGTTGTTTTTGCTACTGTTATGATGGCGCGGTGTTGTATTTGTGGAAAACTGATATTGTTGATGATGGTACCTTGAACGACCGCGACGTGGCAATGATTTTTGTTCGGACATTGGTGAGAGATCTGAGGATGTGCTTGATTGTGCTCCATGGTAGATGATACCTGCAGGGTGGGAGGAAGGAAGAGTCACATTTTTATTTCACACTCATTTCACATATGAAACACTGTTACATATTAAAGTGAGTGCAGATATGTATTGTATAGTTGTATGTGTGTGTGTGATTTGTATGCATTTATATCAGTTTTTGTGATTGGCATATATGTATGTATGTACTTTACTTTCTTTTCTTGTGTACTTGTTTATTCATTCAATACAAATGATTGTTGGCTGAGATTGATTGGTTGATTGGTTTTCATTTGAACTAATTTATATTTATGTGCATACATATGTATGTATGTATGTATGTATGTGAACATATTGAAGGCTGCATACAAATGTACATATGTTTGAATTTTGGTACTGTTGCTTTTGGTAAACATTGTGGCAATGTGATTGCATATAAACTACAAAGTGTGCTTGTAAATGTGTAAAATTAAGTAAGTAGTTGGAAAACAAATACAGAAGCTTTGTAGAGTTTTGTATGATTTGATTTTTGTCTCTTTGATGTCCTGTTTCTATGCTCAATTTTCTATATAGTTGTTGTACGTATTTTGCTATGAGGCCGTTTGCCTGCATTTGGTACTACAGATATGTTTTCGATATGTTGTGATTTAGAAAATGTTGCATTTTTTTAGAGTCTGTGAAGAGAATGCAGAAAATATGAAAATATATTTTTTCGCAAATCAAATAATAGCAAAAGAGTTTTTTGTTACAGTTAAGTGAATTCTAAATTTTCGAAATTACAACACACTTTTTGTGGAAAAGGTACAACATTGGTTCGGGAAGGTACAACTACGAACTGTGATGATCTGTGATGAATAACACTACAAATAAAATCGAAAGTTTCTTAATATTGAACCATGGAAGTGATTGTGGTTTGCAAAAGGAAACTGCTGTGTGTAAGTAAGGAACTGTGATGAACTCGTTTTGTAAAATGAAAAGTATTATTTGCAAATTTTAATTTTAGATTTTGTTTGTTTTGAAAACAGGAAATTTCATTTCGTTTGTTTGCTTTGGAAATATGCGAGATGCGGCAATCAATCCCAGTAGAGCCTTGGGTCACGGCAGAAAAAGAGGGAGCTTCGGTGGAGCCACTTAGACTAACAAAGCCAAATACTAAATAGGTTTACATTTTTTTAATATAAAAAGGAAAATTAAATTAAATTAATTTTTAAGCAAAACACGAAACCGACTTCAATTCTCATATCAAAATTTCAGATTATCGTTAGTTTCTTCATACGACGATCGGATTTAAACCAACTTAATATGGAACCACCTGTCCGGTAGCATCTTTCCTCTAAAAAAAGAATTATTGAAATCGGTAAACGTGGTCCAAAGTTATGCGGCAACATACATAAAATATATATATATATTGCGACGAATTGATAACCTCCTCCTTTTTGTGAAGTCGGTTAAAAATATAATTTAAAAAAGAAGAAATACTTCATGTATTAACTTTTAAAAAATGAAACGCAAAAAATATATGTTTTTTACTTCTTAAAGGGCCGTATGCAGTTCTCAAGAAAACTTACAAGAAATTGTTTCATTATTTCTGTTACTAGGAAAAGTACTTTGCGGTTGCTGTAAGTTTTCTTGAAGAAATAACGATGGTCCTGTACAATAACGACGCAATTCAAAATTCAAAAAACAAAAAGTGTTACTACTTAAGTTGGTGTTGTCTCTAATTTTTGTCCTAATTAATTTCCATCCCTTACTAAGGTAAGCAGTGAGGATTACAAAAGTAAGGAGGAGGCATGAGCCACTTAACAGTAGTAACAGTTTTTATTTTTTGAATTTTGAATTGTGTCGTTATTGCACAGGACCATCGATAAATATACGAGCATTTTTTTCTTAAAAGCTACACACTGATTTAAGAAGTTCTGATAGAGAGAATTTCTTTTCCATTTCTTATTCTCCATTTTTAGTTTTTCTTTAAAATTGCAGACAGCCTTAAAAGAAGATCTAAAAATTTAATGAAAACAATTAAGAAAATAAGATTCAAAAATTTATAAAAAAACACAAAGCTTACAAATAGATCCTAGCGAGCGATAAAAATAGCTTAAGAAAAGCGTTAAGAACCTCACGAAGAAATTAGCAACGTGAAATGCGTGCCGGAGTCAAGTAAGGTACTATCCGGATTTCCAAAGAGTCCCAGGATGCCTACAGGGTTGCGATGGCACGCGGACAAATACGAGGCGGAAAACCTTGGAGCAGCACTTTATGAACTTTAAACATAATAAAAGAAATTCTCTTCCATGAGAAGATAGCCTGACCTATTGGAACTTTAAAGTTATAGTAGATTCTATAGCCAACGGGGTAGCACCAATTTAAATGTAGCAATAAGGGAAGTGAGGTCTGAAAAAATTGCATGTAAGAATTCCACTTGTTCTTACTCTGAACAATATATCCAATAGATGGACAAAGTCCAGATTTGCTTTCATGTTCAAAGTTGGAAATATATCGCATATCAAGCTTAAGTGCTGCAGCCAGATAAATTGATCGTACTTTCAATTAATTATTTAGAGTCTTACAGAGATCTGCATAAGGTAGGCGGTTGCAGATAAGCTTGCAAAAACACTGTACGCTCAAGCCAAAGTTTAGTCCTCGGAAACATGAAACTCTAGCTCGCTTTCAACAACATCATGCGCTCATCAAAAACGTCAGCGCAGACGGATCTGGTCGTCGACCAAATTCCAAGATGCAAGGAAGTACAAGCTTATCTATGATGAGTATCGGCGAGCAGATTCATTAGCGGTTCATCCCAAAAGCTGAAAGCTTACGGATATGGATGAGCCATAAGTGGAAATTTTCTACAAACACTGTGCCATTACATACATATGATTAACGAATACCCGATAGGAAGCCAAACTGAATACTAAACACATTGCGGAAAGCTGCAGAATCCCTTGCAATCGAAACAGCCCAACACTATTATAGTGAGTGTACGTCAGGCGGGTTATTTTTGCTAAGAAACCAAACACCCTTCCACCACAAAAGACGCAAAGAACAACTCTACTTTGGATCAGTGGCGGACTGCAATTACACCCACGAAACCAATGAGCGTGCTGCTAAACGTATTGCCGATAGACGTTATGCGAATACAAAATTGTCCCGGTAAGACCACGAAAGTGATCCAGCTGAAGAAAGAATTTTTGTGGTACTTAGCACCTTCACTTGACGAAAAAATAACCACTCGCCAATAAAAACGTTCGAAAAGTGTTCGAAGTAGAAGTCTCTAGCAGAGAGCAAAGGACCCAGAAAGTTCCGAGAGCGGTTGACTCTATTCGGTTATATAGTAGCGGATCCGTATCGGATAATAAAGTCGTATAGGGCGTGCCTCCGGACAAAAAAAAGTCCATTCGCTTTCCAGTTTATATCTTCGTGTTTCAAGCTATACAGGAAGATGTTGGGTGTTGGAGCCCAAGGAAAGTTAAGGCGGAATTTTAATGCCCTTACCCCTGAGAAATATTCTGTATCGAAAAAAATATACGCTTGTTTTTTTTAAATCATAAAAAATTTAGAGTTCGCTCAAAGCGCTCATAGTTTCCATGAATTTTATATGGGGGAAGGTAAAAACTTTTCGTAGAAATGGTTAAGAATTCTTCAAAATCTATATTTTTCAATCTCTGTTTCTCTTTAGGAGACTACAAGAAATAATAGCCAATTGTTTCTTTAACTATTTTTTAAGGTTAACTATTTTTTTTTGGGTACCCAAAAACCCCCAAAAAATGCAATAGAGGGACCAATAAAAAATCGTTAGTATTAAAAAATGGTAAAATAAAATTTTTGGTATTATTATTGCTTGAAGTCTCCTGAGCAGAAAGAGAGTGTGCTGATTGCAAAATATTGATTTTCAAGGATGGTATATCATTTCTACGAAAAATATTTTTCCCCCATATAAAATGCATGCGTAAATTTTAGCGACCTCTAAATATTTATTGATGTATTGATTTCCAGTTTAATTTTATCACATTCATTTTGGACCACCCTAGTTTTTACGGATATGGGCAATAGCATGCAAACCATTGATATTTTCTATGGCAGCCATGTGCTCTTAAAGTTCCACAATTTGTTCACAAGCAATTCGGAAGACTCTGTTTCTCTTCAAGAGACTTCCCATAACAATACCCAATTGTTAATTTTAGTATTTTTTAATACTAGAGAATTTACATAAATATTTTTTTATTTCAAAAAGAAAATCATGGGTATAATTTGTTCGGTATAGAGCAATCTTAGGGAGTGAGAGGATTCAAATTCCGACTTTACTTTTTTTGAAAAGAGCGCGGGAGATCCTTACGCTAAACAGAGAAGAAATATTCTAGGCGTAGATCTGGTGACAAGTCACATCGCTTTAGAACAGAGGTGGGCAGCCTCAGCAGAGCATTTTTGTAGTGTGCGTGCAATTGATATCACTGTTTGCGTGCGAACAAGTCCCTGTAGGATCTCGGAATAGACTTAGAGCACACCCCAAACTAGACTGCAAGTGATTGTAACTAGTCCAAAGTTTGGTCCAACAACATGTAAAATTCTATTTACATAGCCCTAGGCTCGGACCAATTGTCCGCATTACATTGTACCAGTTTTGTGGGAAAAAAAACAAAAATAAAACTTGCGCCAGCTGCGATTCGAACCGGGATTCTCAGATTTTTTAAGCGGATACTCTCTCTACACGCCAACGCCGCACATGAAAATTCGTTGACTACGTGCCTACATATCAGCAAATCATTAATCATAGCCATTGTCCGCTACTGCATGACATTTTAACCAATTTTAGAACAAAACTCGTACCTTATGCATTACATTCGGACCTTTTTTAGCACAATTCTCCTGTTTTACATTAAATTGCTTTAAATTTTTGGACTATCTTTGGTCTAGATGGACCAATCTTTCCTTCAGGGGTCGTGCAGTTGAATGAAGCTTTCGCTGCCTTCTCAAGCAGAGCGTTCATGTATACGCGACTATGACGTGCAGTCGGCTGCCGGGCAAACGTTGCCCAGCTGAGTTTTTGAAAGACCCGGGTATCT
>NW_016165473.1:0-27506 GCF_001687245.7 Rhagoletis zephyria | reverse complement strand
ATGTTAAAATGCCCCGTGCGACACTAACCACTTTTCATAAGCCTACTCAAAAAAAAGATAAAAAATTGTAAATTTTTTGAAGCCTTGAATGAATAAAAACCCAGACTAATATATAAAGGTGGCGTCTCATTCAACCAAGCCGAGGAAAAACAACTAAAATACAACTCTAAAAGAAAAAAATCGCGGAGCTGACGTTATACCGATTGAACTGTTTAATTCGTTGGAATACCTTTCCAAGCCGTTCGAAGTTTTAGACCCGATATTGGAAAGCATAATACTAAATCTAGGATTTTTTATAGACTCATAGTGAACCGAACACGCAAATCACTGAATACCGTGTTTGGTTCACCCGATTCTTGTCGGGCTTTCGTTCCTCAGGACTCTGAAATGGGAAAATGTAGACATTTTCATTCCCTCACTTAAATTCAAATTTGTATACGAAAGAGATCCTCTGCTAGCCTTAAGGTGTGCATTAGGCCGGACCAGAAAAAGGGTCTGTCGTGGTAATTTCGAAAATATTTTTCTTTACCTTTTTACATTTTTCGTCATATCCGCGAGATTTTCTGTCGGATCTTAAAGTATGATATATTGGGCCGTATGCATAAAAAATAAACAATTGCGTTTACTTAAAATTGCATACCTTTCACTTAAATCTGTTTGCGAAAATCGAGCAAAAGGTGTGAAATTAAAAACAAAGGCGTTTGCTTAGATTTTATTTATACGGCCCATTAATGTTCTTGCCTCGAAGAAAAACTTTTTTTGTTCCAAAGTGCATTGACCTAGAGCACCCCGTTCTAGTACTTACCCAGCAGATCTGAGTTCTTCTCATACTAACGTACCAGCCTAAAGTTAGGAAATTAAAGCTTTCAAAAAAGCGTTAAACTTTTGCCAAAGAAGTATTCCCTAAAATCCTTTAAAAATGAAAATATTTCCTTATATAGGTGCCACCGATAAATTTATAAAAGCGATCGTAAAGTTCAGCAAAAACAAATTTCGAAATTGCTTTGCAAAAATACTAACATACCTTGCGATCAGGGGAGTACGGTGAACTTTTTTTTTTTTTTTTGCTTCTAAGGGGGGTACGGTCTAGTGTGCACCGTACAATTTTGTCAAGGAAATTTATTCATCGTCCGATTTGGTTTTTCTTCTATTTTTCTGCAATATAATTTGCCTATTTCAAAAATTTTCTCTAATCACTTGTTCTCCAGTGTGTATATGATTCAAGTACAACTAAAATTACCAGTGACAACAATTACAATGAAAATTATAAACAAAACACAAAAAAATAGTGGCAAAGACAGCATTCGATATTTTCCTTAGCATATGTACAACAACCAAATTAAACAATGTCACAGACTTTGTACGAACGAGTGAGTATGTCGTCTTCACCAAAGTCCTTCGTTTTTTTATACCCGAGCGCACTTGTGCACAAGGGTATTATAACTTTGTTCACATAACGGTTGTTTGTAACAGGCAAAATGAATCGAGATAGATATAGACAAATGTATACATANCAACGCTGCTGCACCCCTACCCCCCACTCTCGGCGCACTCACACACACGCTACAACTTTTCACAATCGTTAATTTGTGTTTTTCGGTTGTTTAACATGTTGTACGTGTTGTATGTTGTTGTTGGTGTTGTTGTTGTTGCTACTTACTCTTACTTAGTTGGTACGTGTTGTCAATGCTGTTTTATTGTTTGTTAATGTAGTGCAAAAATGAGTATGTATGTATGTATGTAAGTAGTGGGCTTGCGTTGCGACGAGGAGGGTTCCTGCTGTAAGTACTCAGTGGCAAGTTTTGTGCTAATATNAATTAAACAATGTCACAGACTTTGTACGAACGAGTGAGTATGTCGTCTTCACCAAAGTCCTTCGTTTTTTTTGTTTTTGTTTTTAGCAGACGCAGTTTCTTTGGCCCACACTGCTGGCCAACGCTGCTGCACCCCTACCCCCCACTCTCGGCGCACTCACACACACGCTACAACTTTTCACAATCGTTAATTTGTGTTTTTCGGTTGTTTAACATGTTGTACGTGTTGTATGTTGTTGTTGGTGTTGTTGTTGTTGCTACTTACTCTTACTTAGTTGGTACGTGTTGTCAATGCTGTTTTATTGTTTGTTAATGTAGTGCAAAAATGAGTATGTATGTGAGTATGTGTAAGTAGTGGGCTTGCGTTGCGACGAGGAGGGTTCCTGCTGTAAGTACTCAGTGGCAGGTTTTGTGNATGTATGTAAGTAGTGGGCTTGCGTTGCGACGAGGAGGGTTCCTGCTGTAAGTACTCAGTGGCAAGTTTTGTGCTAATATATTTTCCGATCTTGCAGCTCCTCAACACAGCCAGCCAGACAAGACAGCTCATAACCTTTTATTAATACAAGAAAACTTTCTTGTTCCACCTTACCTTGTCTTTTGGCACACTTTTACAACGATGAACGTGATGTTCTTGGCTTTACTGGCAAATGTATATATGTATGTAAATATATATGTATCACTTTTACATATGTATTGCATGTATCTTCACGTGATAATTTGTTTTATTGTTTTAATGTCACATTAAAAATTTGTTTAATGTTAATTTGTTGCCACCGAAGTTTGTGCGAAGTGCGAAAAACAAGTGCTTAAGACTGATTGTTGGACAGGTGTGGTGCATATACATATGGGCTAATCTAAAATACAGCTACACTTTCAAAAAAAAAGTCAAATTTTTTTTAATTTGTGGGCACACCTAAGTTTTATATATGATTATATTCGTAATCACTTAATAAATCGATAAATATAAGTGCAATTCATTCTCATTAAGTGCTTCAAAGGATTGACAAGGAATAAACATTTAGATCGCCTAAATAGAAAACAACAAAATAAGTTGAGTTCAAATTATGCTGTGCAAGTTGTTAATTTGCGCAAAGATTTTTAAAGTTGAACTTACTTAAGTGGGATTCAATGGCATCCCCCGTTTTACCAGATTGGCTCCGGTTTTCGAGATAACGGTACTTGTTAATTTGATTAAAATTTAACTATTTTATAACTATTTAACTATTTTATAATAAATAACTCCCTCAGTTTTGAAGTTATTTTACTAAAATTTTGCACATGACTATTTTTTAATATTTCCTTAACTAAATCTAAAAATCATCGAAATAGGCTCAGAAATAGCTTCCATACAACTGAATACACTGGATCACAAATTTTAAATTCGTTTTTGTTCTCCAGACGCCACTATCCAATTTGTATGTAGAGTTGCCCGCTGATTCCAAAAATGGAGTTAATTTTCTATTCTATGGACACGTTTTCGAGATATTTTCAATTTACCGTTATTCAGCTTAAAACAAAAGTTGGTTCCACTTAGTCACTTACATATATCTCATGAACCAATTTAACAAACTGAAAATGGAATCGACAAATGAAAGCCAACAAAATTTTCCATAAACCGTCTATAAATCATTTTCCGATAGGACAGATAGTTTCTGACAAATTAATTAATAATTCCTGTTTTCTTTTTTTATGAAAAAAATCAAAATTTAACAGGAGAAAAATTAAAAAACTAACAGGTTCTGTGTCAAATTCTTGCAGTTGTGCTAAAGCCTGTTCTTTTACAAAAAAATCAAGTTATTAATGAAGCAAATCGATGGATCAATAAAGAAGTAATGAGTGGTCAAATGAAAATGCGCAAAGATTTTTTGTATAAGAAAGGAGCAGAAAATAATGTTACTCATACGCCATAGCACGCTTTTATGGTCACAAAAAATCTTTGCGCATTTTCATTTGACCACTCATTACTTCTTTATTGATCCATCGATTTTCTTCATTAGTAGCTTGATTTTTAACCGACTTCACAAAAAGGAGCAAGGTTTATCAATTCGTCGGCATTTTTTTTGTATGTATGTTACCGCATAACCTTGGACTACGTTAACCGATTTCTATAACTCTTTTTTTAAAGGAATGGTGTTACCTTACAGGTTGTCTCCTATTAATTTGGTTTAAATCCGTAGCTCGCATATTTCATAATATTGTCGTCTTAAACAACCATCTGATTTTCAGGGCAACCATATCTCCTGGTAAAGCTTCACAGGACAGGCTGATCGCTTTCTTTACTTATTATTTTAGTACAGCGGATTACGGATAACCGTCGATAGCGTTCACAAACGAAAAGCAACTTTTTTAATATGGATTTTTCCTTTATTTTCAAATTGAGAAATATTGAACTCTTAACATTTAAGGTATGAGATTAAACAAAAATGTGTATTTGGCTTGGTCCTTCCATTTTATTCGTAAGCGCCCTTGCTTTCGTTGTCCACCCATGGCTGGGGAGTCGAATGATCTTTTCCTAAAGATCGCATCATTCGTTATTTCATCTTCTTCAGTACCCGTGGCTCACGCGAAAAGTGCCATGGATCTTATTTAGTTCTCTTGAAAATTCCCAAAGCCTTCTCATCTTTGTTTGACATCGTCCATGTTTCTTAACCATTTAAAAGACGGACATGATGAACAAAGTTTAAGAGATTTCGCCGACCTAAACAGGGTTAGCCCTTGATCGGGTAAAAACCGAGTCACTCCGGTACGTAGAACCGGCTGTCGTGGGAATGGCGTACAAATTCCGATCGTGAATATCTCGAAAATTTTCGGGAGTTACCTGCTTCTCGGCGCATACAATTGCGAATGGAGTAAGGAGTCGCAACAAGGTCCTCAGTCGCTAACCGGCAGCACCTGGGGCAAAGATAAAGAAACATTGCTGGACGAAGCTACAGACTTACCAAACTACGGCACTCCGGACAGCCGCCGGATGTCTTCTAATGTCACCATCTACACGACGCGGCTCAGATGCTCCCCGTCAGGGAGCATAAAAGCGCAAACAGTCAACGACGTAGCGTAGACGTAGGTTGACACAGACGCGATCTATCTTATGGGATTCGCGTGTTAACGAAAACTCACCACCGCATGGCGGTGACGTTGCCGTTGCTTCTCTCTCTCTCTCTCTATCAACAGTAAATTTGATATGCTGCTACGTACGTCAACCTACGTTTACGCTACGTCGTTGACTAACTGAGCTTTAACACAATGATACTAGAGTATCACCGACGTGGGCGCCCGCACAAGCACCTGCTTGCGGCGGAACCCTTGCCAAGGTACGTCAGCTTAGCTTAGTCTGCCTCGGGAGACTGGCATCACAATATTTAGCCCAATTTCGCTGTAGCTACTGTAACAGCCTAAACTCGCACCTGAGCAGATTAGATGCAGATGTGCCCAACGAGTGCCCGGGATGCGGAGAGATACCCTTCGACCCACATGCCCCCTTAACCCCGCTCAGCTAACACTTCTGTCCCTATGAACACACCCAATTGGAGTTCCACACGCCTCCTGGGTCTCCTGTAAGTTGAGCTTGACGACAACGATTGAGGGAAAAGCCGGTCTAGGAAGGGTTGAGTAGCTGCAATAACAACAACAACAACAATGGGCATGATGAGTAACTTTTGTTTGTTTAACTTCAATACCTGTTGTCAAGAGTTATACTGCGCTTGATTCAAATTAGATATTATAACTGGCGCTGTTAATGCTGGACTAGGATCCAAAAAAAGTTGTTGAATTTTTTTTTAATACTGCACAGTTTTTAATAAAAAAAGTATATTTTTATAAAAAAAAAAATTATTAAAATAAAATAATAAAAAAATAACAGTCCAAACTTGTCAATATGTGGGTGGTGTATAAATGTGATACGCACTATAGAATACTAGATAAATTACAAGTGTTGTCAAAATTTTCAGTGACAATTATTTTTCTTTTACTTATATGTAACTCAATTGAAGGTATAGGCGATAGATAGATATAAAAAATGCCGTAGAAATTAAGTGATCTGCACTAAAATAATTTTATTTTTGAAAAATGAGCAGCCTAATTGAAATCGTGCTACTAAAATTTGTATAGTGACATGTGAAACGCGAGTTGTTGTCATATTTAATCTGTATTGTTGTAGTTGTTGTAGTACTAATAGCTACTGTTGCTTTTAATGCTAATGTAGATATGTACATATGTAACTTGGGAACGCATTTGCATGTGGAATGACAGCATAAAACAAAAAAAAAATACAGTGTGTATGTATGTATGTTTGTATGTGCAACATGTCGAAAAAATTTGTCAAGCGTTACGAGAAAATCGTTTCATTGTGATTAACGCGCGCATATAGATCACTTTACATACATATGTACATATATAAACATTTTTAGTACTGAATGGAGTTGCATGCAAAGCTGCAAAGTGCTGTGTGAATTGTCAAACAATTGTCACAGCACTCAGAGCTGTCAATCAAAGTAGGCAGAATAACGAAACACCAAAAAAAAAAAAGAATACAACTCGCTGCTGTGCTTCTGCTTTTCAAGCGCTCAAGCGGCTGGTCTCACAATTTCATCTATTCATGTTACCTTCTCGTCAAGTTGATATTTGGAGCTGGTCGTTTTGCTCTTTTTGAAGGAAGTCAACAACTGATTGTGTGATATGTAATTGGATTGGCAGCAGCAACAGCCGTCGTCGCAAACAACTTCAACTTTTATGATTTATGCTGCAGGCTGCAGCTTGGCAGTGCAGTGGCTACACACAGGAGCCATAGCGCTCCGGCGATTTATGCGTCAAAGAGTCGTCAAATTGTCAAATGGCATGTCAAGCGATGGACTACAGAGCGTATTGCTTACCTACATACATACATAAATAAAACAAAAACAAACACACATGCGCACACCCGCTCGGCAATTGATGCGCCTGATGACAGGCAAAGGAGCAACAACTTAAGTGTGCCGCCAAAGCTAGTACTCGTACATAAACATGCACTTAATATCGCACAGCTTGTTGGCTGAGCGTATCACTCTACATAATTCCGGCTCATTTTTATTAGCTACTTTTACTATAAGACACTGCAACTTTTGGCGTTGATGACTCTGTTTGTGCTTGGCGGCTGCTGGCTGCCAGCTCATTCAAGAATTTTTCCAGCTGATTGATTGCATGTTCCTATGGATATGTGCACATGTACATTAGGGTGAGGCGAAAAAAATCAATGTTTGCATTTCGAAATTCTTATAGTGCGGAAAAGTTGGCCATATGGAACCGTGTTAAACCGCTTTCCGATCGGATAATATTTACGGTCGCCCCAAGAGCCTTAAGGTTTCGAAAAATTTCTGAAATATGGTTATTTTATACCCTTTTTTTAAGATTTTTTTTAGCCCCTTAAATTATAGTATACCTAATTTAATTTTTTATCAAAAGAGTACAGTAAGAATTTCTTTCTCTTTTAGTACAACGAATATAAGCATAAAATACAACCGAACTTAAACTGAAAAAGAGACAGTAGAATAAAACGAACAATTAAATGTTAAAAATTTAATTACAGTTGAACTTAATTTTAATCTTAAATTAAACAAAGTGCAGATTTTAGGTTGATAAAAAATTTCGTTGATTTTTTGGAATTTTTTTTTTTACTGACAAATAAAAATCGTTGAACATACTTTGCATGGAAAACCTCTGTTGCACTGTCAGCGAAAGAGTTGCCAAAAAAATAACGCAATTGCTTTGTTATACTAAAATGGGCATACTCAAAATCTTTCCAAGAAAAAGTAGAAACAAAAGAACGATAATTTCAGAGATTGATTGAAACTTTTAAGGACCGTAATTATTATCCAATCGGAAAATCGAAAAATCGATTTTTTTTATCGACCCTAATGTGCCTACATGCATACATACAAACATATGTATATATGTGAATGCATGAGTTTATAGATTTATCTAAACCCCCGAAGATGGATTGCATTGTCCGCTTGGCTGCTTATCCGCACATCCTCCTGCCCGCATGCCCCCTTTTCAGTTTAAGTACCTTCATATGTACATACATACGTATGTACATGCAAATGTACATATGTAAATAGCTATTTGAGTGATGCGTTAGTAATTTGGAAATTCTCACGTTTTTCATGTTCTTTCCGGTGCTTTTATTTGTTAGAGGAATTACAACATTTACGGCCATGTCAGCGACAAGAACAGCCACAATTGTAACAACATAGATGTAATGACAGCAATTTACATACACATGTACATACATACATATCTATCTATACATGTTTGTATGTTTAGTTGACAACAAACGTATTTCCTGTTGCCGCTTAGTTTTAGTGCTACCACTTTTTCTCTGTTGTTGTTGCTATATAGTGTTGTTGTTGCCGTCGTTTCTGGCATTCAGCATTTAAGCAGGCGCGTGCCAAATGCTTTCGATCCGCTTCTGACCTCATCACGCTTTCGCAAAAATTTCACCAACTCGCGCTTGCTTATACAAATGACAATTAATGAACGGGGCTTAAAACGCCAAAAAGTTTTCTATGGAAATCCGTTTAAAACTTGTTTACAATTTATTTGCTGTTATTTGTGTGGGATAGTAGGAAAATTTTACATTTCACATTCCAGTTAAGGATGTCCGTCCACTTGACAACGCATACCAGCAGCACTCCTTCAATAGATATCACACATCCAATCCACTAACTCACACCCATTTGGCCCCTCCGAACATGTCACGATTTGTGTCACAAAATTCGCGCTGTATCACAATGTTAGTAACCATGTATGATTGTTATTATTGTTGTTAAATTTGTTGTTAATGTCAATGTCGCTTGCTACCGGTAATGCACTCTGGCAACCTTTGTTCTATGCATTGTTGTCAAATGCTGTGCTATGGCTATGCTATTTCGTACAAAAATTTATCGTATTTAACTACGTGCTGTTGTTTTTATTTTTATTGTTGCTGCTCATAATGTGTCACAGCGATTTGCGCGCTTAACAATTATCACAAACATATGTTTAAACGGCTGCAACATCAATATACCAACGCCACTTTGTCGCAGCAACCGATTTTGTCAACATGTTGCTGTGACATGTGTGTATTGACATGCCGCGAACTACTGCTCGTACTAACAACAACAATTAACACTTTGCTGCTCGTACATATGTATGTATGTAGTTTGTTCGCCAGGTATGACAAAATTGTGTAAACACTTTTTTACACTTGAAAATCGCTTGTAAACAAATTTGAGTTTGTCATTATTGCCGCTGGAATATTGTTTTTTTTTTTTATTTTTATAAGTGCATCATTTTTATAGCGAAATACTTACGGCAATGGGTTGTGCGCTAGGCTTCGGATCCGTCACGTATGTAAAAGGAAAGTCCAATGAATGGAAAAATTAAGCCCCGCACGTGACCCCCTTCTTTTCATGATGCCTACGACAAACGTTTACGGGACTATGATTTGAGGGCATGCACCTATAATTAACGAATCCTTAATGGGGAAGGTGCCTCTGCGCGGCTGTTGATGTCCTCGATCGAGCTTTGCCGTCGGCGTGGGCAAGAAAGGAGTCATGGGTCCCACCGTCTGAACTGACTGAGTCTGATTGACTTCGCGGGGCCCGAAACATGGTAGTGTCCAGTACAAGATTTTGACATAAAAAGGTCCCTCCAATTACATTGCTGTCTCCGGATCGAAGAACGAAAAACCCAAATCGATCACGTTGTGATAGACGGAAGACCACGCAGCGATCGTCAGATGAACGCATGCCCGACTACTGGACTTTTAGTGTGCTCTGCCCCATATATATATACAAGAAAGGTGATCCGTCATATGTACCAAGTACCGACGGATCAGCCTTCATGTCCGCGTGGCTTTAGACCTGGAGGATCTACCCTAGCATTCGTGTTAAGTAATATTTACTTATCAACCAAGGAAGTATTCGGAAAACTTCGATTATGTCTAACCAAAATAAGTTATCTGGCGAAAATCCAATGGCAGGGAACGTATGCATATGTACGAGTCCAATATTGAAACTGGGCATTGGCCTAAATGACTTTGTTCGATTTCAACACGTGGAGATTCAAAAAGACTTGGTTTTTAGCACTAGCGTGAGCGTCTACCTGGTAGGCGGTAAGTGACCCCACTAGGCATCGCGAGGCCCATTAGTCATGACCAGCTGGTCTTACGATTTTCATCCAGCTAAGTGTCCCGTGGAAAGCTACTATTGGGTAGAAGTATTGTTTGATGCTATAGCTGGAGTATGTGTCATTTTAAGGATGAGGGGTAGGGATGTCTTAAAATATTAATATTTTTGTATGTTGCAGGTTAGCTTTTAACTTTCGATTTGTTTAAGGGCTGATTAATTCGCAGCGTATGTCTCTCTTTTGGTGAATTCCTCCTCTTCTTCATTGCAACCGTCCATCGCAACATTCGCTTCAAGGTGCAATTCTTTCTCAGCATACAACGCCGCTCAGCAAGGATATAGTCTCAATCGGCATTATCGTCACCTCCGAACGGATCGTCTTCCTCATCCTCGATATTTTCACTTGCAAAACTCGGGGCTAGTCTGTCCTCAATGAGCTGCTGCCAATCTTTCGGAAGAAAATCGTTGACACTTACTTAAAATGGTACAGAGTAATAAAAAACAGTAAAAATTCAACATAAATGATATTTAGTAGATCAATGCCATGCGAAAACTGCACGTGTACTCCTTGTAACCAAAAGCTCATAAAAAGCGAGCTTTCGAGTATCACATAAACAGATCAGGTTTGTTCTACAAAATCAACGTGATCGAATGAAACTCTGTTCGAATCGAGTGAAATAAAATGACAGCTGTTTTCTCCCCAATACAATGTTAATTGAAAAAGCGAGCTCGCAACCGAATCCCAAAAAGGACCTGGTTTCGTCATGTTTAGGGTTAATAAGAGTGTTCAATTCGTGATAAGTTTAATACCTATTGGAATGTGTCTCAAAGGCACATGTGGCTAAGATTAGAGTTAGGAGGCTGCTTAGTTAATCAAGGCAGATTATGTCATAGTGGTGACATTTATTCGAACTGCTGCAATACTGTAAGACTGCTATCGATCTCCGCTAGCTAGTGCTCGCAATTTAGATACGTGCAATGCATACGTGTACTAATTGGGTCATATTAGGGCCATGGAAAATACTTACTTTTTCAGCATATTGCACATACAAATGCATATTCATAAAATATTTATTATTCATACTTT
The DNA here is from genome assembly GCF_001687245.7 of Rhagoletis zephyria. Lineage (NCBI taxonomy): Eukaryota > Metazoa > Arthropoda > Insecta > Diptera > Tephritidae > Rhagoletis > Rhagoletis zephyria. The sequence continues at coordinate 16,464 of NW_016165473.1, read as the reverse complement.
TTACAACAGTTTTCGCCTGAGCATACATATTTACGAAATTGTTTGCGCTTAAGAGAGCGAGAACTTTGATTTGTGTTTCGCTTAGTAAGCAGAACTGCACTTGGGTTTTGCAAGCGATGAGCTACGCTTGAAAAAGCCAGACTTATTGGTTTATCTACACCTTAGCGGCAAGCTCATTTTAATATTAGTTTAAAAATTTTATTAAAAAAATCACTTTAATTAATTAATTTAAATGGAACTAAAGCTATACTAGGAAAAAAGGAGCATGGTTTTTACACGAGACACATTTCAGGGCTTTCCATGCTAGCGATTTGAAATTTTTTTAAGGAAAAAGTATATATATTTTTTAACTTAAAAATAAATTACTTAGTTAGAACAATTGTTAGAAATTGGGTTCAACCTGACCACTTGCTGTGGTTCCAAGACGTCCGAAGTTCAGTTGCCGTTTGTTTAAAATAAACAAATCATAAGTGTTTTAGTTTGAAACAAATACGATATGGTTTATTTTTTTTCTCAGTGTATTCTTCGACTTGCTTTGTACTTGAATAGTTAGTTCAAAGCAGATTTAATTCACTTAAAAATAAAATAAAAGCAATGCTTAAAATTCTTTCGCAAGTCCAGCAAAACCGACAGTAGCGCCAATTAGTTCTGCAAGTCTTTCCACATATTTTTGCGGTAATTAGCCAACACCTGGATTACGACCAAATCAGTAATGAGCCAGAAACCAGAGCAACCAGCTAACAAAACATCAGCAACGCGAAAACAAAAAGATTTGTGTACTTTGAAGAAAAGTAAACAGGCAAATAGGCAGTGTGGATCGAATTGACTAGTATCCAAAAAAAAACAAAAAATGGTTCAGAATAATAGCCAAGTAGCCGCAGAAAACGTAGAAAACGTAGAAACAGCCGTGAGTGACGATCGCATTTCGGTTTTATTCCCATTTGTGCATATGTACCATTTTCCAATTATTTCTCAAAACAAAAAAAAAAAAAAACTGTTTAATCATAACGCTCTTGAAAACAGTAGTAATACACCGTGAAATTTACAAATATGACTACGCTAACGACGTACTCCTCGTACAAAACATTGGCGCCGGAGAATTCTTGATAACAAACCGATTACAATGTTGGCAGCATCATCGCTCATGTTGCGGGCATACAAAATGGGGTCAAATCGGTGGCGCATTTCGTACAAAAAAAAAAAAAAAAACAATGGAGCTGAAAATGCAGAGGGAATGGTAGAAAAGTGTAGAAAAGGAATTGCTGTTTGTTTTTGTTGTTAGATACATATTTTGTTTGATTCCAAAGAAAATTGCCACATCATTGAGAAATTGAACTGCAGCGAATTTTCAGAAACTCGTTGTTGTTGGTTGGTGTAATCACGCATCGTCTCAATTTCAACCGCGCATTCTAATTACAGTGATTTTGCTATTAATATTTTTGTTTTTTTTTTCCTTAAGATTTTCATTGTTGAATTGGAGAAAATACAGCGGCGTTTCATATCAACAAATCTGGCGCCAAACGTCAGCGCCGCTGATCAATTAAATTCGTTACGATCGTTTGTAATTAATATGATGAGTTTGCAATTTTTACCAATTTTATTTTTATTTTTTTTTTTAACGGTTTGACTTAATGAAAACATTGATTGATTAATATTGGCTGAGTCTGCAAAGCGTAAAAATGAGAGAATTTCAAAACAAAAAAAAAATAAGATTACTTATTTTGTAAATTTATTTCGTAAAACATCATTAAAAAATTTAGAAAAAAATTAACGCTGTACCGTTAGTTGGATTTGTGAAATTATCAACAATGTACATATCTACATACATAACGGCTATCCCACATGACTTTCCTACAAGCTCGGTGGTCCCAGCCAATCAACCAACGACGCAAAACTAATTTGTCGTCGATTACCTTCAACATTTTTTTAAACTTGAATTCAGGCCTATTCCTACACTGAAAAGTGCATACATACATACATACATATTAACCAACGCATATTTCGGCCTTCTCGCTTGTATTACTTTTATTCGGCTTATCTGCCGTGACTTAACGCCTCGATAAAGCTTTTAGTTTGGCATTCAAAGCGACATTATATTTAAATAGAAAAGGTAGCGGTCAGCAAGCACATTAGCTTTTTACCTTTGAAAAATCATTGCCATTAGACGCACACAAAGTTTTTGAGAAAAAAAAGAAAACCATAATCATTCGTGTAACAACATTTTGACATTTTTCTAATCCCTTATTTTTTTTATTCAAACTTTTCGTTGGTTTATTGATTGATTGTTTAACTGTACAGTCTTGTTGTACCAACTCCGTTAAAAGTGCATGGAATTTAGTGATGTGCTGAATTGTCGGTACCCAATACTCGGTACTGAATACTTCAAAAAGATTTCGGTACCCAATACCTCCTTTTCGGTACGCGGTACCGATTCTTTAAATGAAACCTTCGCCATTATACATTCAAGTTTAGCAAAAACATTTTTGCATTGCTATTTTATAAAGTATCGGCAAAAAACTTGATCTCGGCAACAATCAAATATTTGGGGTATTTGCACGTACTTGGTTATCAGGTTATCTGGGTTAAAATTATTATTCTCAATTCTGTTTTATTTTGTGGTTGTAAACTGAGTAAAAAAATATAGACACATAACCAGGTAATCTGATAACCAGGAAGGTGTGAAAAAACCCTATTATTGAAAGCTCTTTTGGCCCCTACATTTGGCTTTTGATAAGCGAGTCTACCCTGAAACGCTTTTTTCCCATATTTTTGGCCATTGTGCGCTCTTATTAGAAACCTAAACTTTTCGGTACCGAGTATCGAAAGTATTGGATACTTTTTAAATCGATACCGGTACCGAGCATCGATCAATACTTAAAAGTATCGACTCAGCACATCACTAATGGAATTATTATTTTATTTTTGTATATAAAAATTTATGTGTAAAGGCTTTTACCACTTCAGAAAGGTGTTGTTACGGAATATTATCGCTATTAACGGTTTTAATATCACGTCTTCCTTCGTCAATTGATTGGTTATTTTTTTTAATTTTCTACATATTTTATCATCCCCACCCTCGATCGTACAAAATTTTTTATTTTTCTATCCAGACATCTACCATAACAGGCTAAATCGAAATTTACCAAAGAACTCAAACTGGTTGCTGGGTATTCTTTCGCAAGGCTGAGATCTAAGCACCTGGCAATCGCAATTTTTGACCAGCCTGGTAGAACTCTCTAGGTCCTATATCTGTCTCCAGCGAAATATCTTTCTTAGTAACGCGTTTTTCGCTTTAGCTTATCAGTTACCATTCGTAGTGGTATCACAATAGATCAATGCTTATACTCCAAGTGTGCGCCTAGAAACCACCTGATCTAACCTAACCTACTTGCCACGAATTCTGGGGTATCACCAGAGAACAAACCGGTGGTTATGGTCTAATGAACTATAAGGTCTTGTCTCCCCAATGATCAATAATACGTAGAATTCATGTTTAGAATATAGGATTTGAGTCATGTTTAAGTAAGCCGTTTTCCACTATAGTTTAGAGCAAATAGTGTAGTGTTGAGGGGTTTCACAGACTTTTCAAAGTAAAAGGATAATTTTTTTTTCCAAATTTTTCACACTTGTCCCATATACTATGGTGCTCCGTCATAGGAAACTTTCCACCAAACTTTCAAAGAAGTTGAGTGATGGTCATAATAAAGTTTCTTTTAATGTTCAATAGAACAAAATGTGATCCTAAAGAATTTAAAAGTTGGGGGGCCCGCCGAAGCAAGAAATCTTTTGTAGTAGTTAAACATATTTTTTAATAAGCATGACAGTTNCAAAATGTGATCCTAAAGAATTTAAAAGTTGGGGGGCCCGCCGAAGCAAGAAATCTTTTGTAGTAGTTAAACATATTTTTTAATAAGCATGACAGTTGATATCATTAAAAAATCGATTTCGCCTTTCTTGATATTGAGGTGGCTTCTATTGAGGTCATGCCTGAGGCGATCCCTCGCTAGATCAAATGGGCGTCGAAATTGACCCAGTACCATATATCTATCATCTTACACTTGCTATGCGAAAAATCAGGTGAAAGGCGGATAAGTTCTTCTGGCCACGGCTGATTCGGATCGGTCTTATTAGCTTTTAAAGCTATGCTTAGTGCATCTCTCGATACTGGTGGGAGTCTCAACTGGACATTGTCCGATTGAATTCAATCGGGCAAAAGTGAGCTTCATCTCAATCCCATACTATATGGCAGACGATGAGATGGAATCTCTGCTCTCTGGCTGTTCAGCTTACGCGACCTTAAGGCGTAAACCCATTTTTCACTCTTGATGAGGTTTCTGCATTAGATATTAGAGGTCTGCATCGGAAGACATTTCGCTTCACAGTGAAGTTTTCTAGCGAAATAGGGTTGCCATCTGTCTGAAAATTGAGTGAATTAAATATTTAACTGGCATACAATTTTGCAACATTTTTATCGAACGAAAGCCAGTTCAGTGCACTTTTGTTAAGATGTAATAATTTTTAATAGGGTTGCCACTTCCTGAAAAGTTAAATTAAATATATAATACATATGTATGTTATTTCAATAAATTATTCCTTTATGAATATGAAATAATAAAATTTTTGAATAGGGTTGCCAGCTGTGTATCTTAAAAGTTAGTTTAAATACATACATATATAGTTTAAGTAAATCATTTTATGATGAATCTAATATGAGGACTATTTCTGTAAGCCTTGGTCCAGTCAAATTTATCAATAGGGTTGCCACCTATCTAAAGATTAAATTAAATTTATGTATACATTTCAGTAAAATATACCACTTTGGGTATCAAATAAGGAGTGGTTGTGGGTGTTTTACTCCAATCAAATTTTTGAAAAGGGTTGCTACCTGTCTAAAAATTAATTTAAATATACATACATATAATTTCAGTGAATTATCCTATCATCAGTATAAAATGAAGGCTTCTTGTGTAAGCTATGATCTGCTCAAATTTATCAACAGGGTTGCCAACTTTCTTCAAATTAAACTTATTTAAATACATATTCAAGTTAACTAAAACTTTACGATTTGGGGTTTCAATCGACAGGTATTTGAAAATGCTTTAGTACAGACAAATTGTCTGAACTTGCTTTTGTGCGGGAAACGCACAAGTCGCGTATACATCGCAGATTTCACGAAACGTGGAACTACGATGGATTTAATGAATCCTCCCCTCTTATCCATTTCTTTTTGACTACGCTCCCAATCCGTAAATGAAATCGCAAAGGATTGATTTTAATTAAATGGTCCTAGTAAATCTCTATTATTAGAGGCAGCCACACAACGCGGCAATTATTGAATAAATTCATTCAAGCTCCTAAACCTAATCGGAAGTGCCTTATCGCTAGCTAATTCTTATCTATGTTTGAGAACAATATTTTGTATGTCGATGTCAGCGATATTTTGTTGTTGTTACACTGCAAATAACCTTTTAATATACCTGAAACATTTCTTTCATTTTGCATGCCATCGACCTCATCGATAAATTTGCATTTCAATTTCATGAATAGCTCCACCGCTATGCCGCTGTGATAAGCGATAAGCGATAAGCGCTTTGGCAGTTACAAACCCCTTTTCGGCATACGAATAATTCAGTAGTTGTTGCTGTTCAATATCAATTGAATGCTGATATTTTAACAATTTAGCCATTTTACTGCCGAAACCGATAACAATGGATTTAACCAGCAAATAGACATGAATACAAATTTTAATTTGAAAGTTAATTAAGCGTTTGCCGCAAACGAAATGACAACAGCAACTACATACAACAAAAGGTATGCCAACAACCGTTCGTGTGCTGCTGCACACAGTGGCAACAATGAATTAACAGCAAAATGGCAGCAACGGTAAATTGCAGCGCGCAAGTAAGTAGACATACATACATACATATGTATGTGCATGTCTACCTGCCACAACAACCACGAAAAAGTATTAAAATCAGCAATAGCAACAAATGCACTATAGCATGAGTTGGTGGCGTCCGGCCACACGATGGCAGCAGTCACAATGAATGGCAACAATATGGCAATACGAGAGTACCATGCAAAAAATTATTCGATCGAGCACGAGCTGCAACAACAAGGCCTCACGGCGAAATGACCATGTTAAGCGTCAGACAAAAGCAAGCAAACCGCCGCACCGCAGCTCCACCGCCCGTACCGGCATTGGCCCAAAAGTTTTCCCCTGCTTTGCTTTGTTGTTATTGGAACAGCCAGCAGTAGTCGATGAAACGGTTGCCATTGTGAAAATTTTCTTTCTGCCCTCATATTTTCCTGCTATCTAAGTGTCTGTGTGTATTCGAAAGGATAGCAAACGGTTTCCTACAACACACATTACTTAACCCGTCCTGGATAAAAACAGGAAATTTCGCATTTGTGTTTATGTTACAGTTTGTTGTGAGAATTTACCTTTTGTCCTTTCGTCGTGTAACTGTGTTGTATCTTTTTTTTTCTTTGGGGCGGTCACACCGAAACCCACAAAATGGGTCTTCGCGTTGTCCTTTCATCTACGCCATTGCTGGTTGTTATTGTTGCTGCGCGTTGTGCTTGTAGTTTGGTGACCTCCGCCCCCTCCCCCTCCTCCGCTTGCGCTTGTTCCTTTGTAAATTCTAACCGCTGCGGCGGGACACACTTGAAAGATGTATAACAACAACTTTTGGTTTGTTTTTCTTAGATTTATAATTGTGTCCTTTGTGGTTATTGACGGCTAATATACGAGTACTAAATACTCCCCTCGGGAGTAAACCGATAGGAATAAAGGCTCCACTAACTTAACGCATAAATTTTATTACATTGCTTATTGTTCCTTGTAAACAAGACCTTTGGGTTTGTCAACCTCCAGGGAGGGAGAGGGAGCCTTGGTATGATCAAAAGGGAATGATAAACAATTTTTATTTAACCGTTGCTGAGAAATATTAAAAGCGCGTGCATATTGGTCATACTTAATGTGACCAACCGTACTTTTTTTCGGAAGTACGGTACTTCTTTTTTAGCTCTTGTAGTTCGTACTTCGCCGTACAGTCAAATGTACTTCTTTGCCATATTTTTTACTTTTCGGGTCCGGTACTTCTCCGATCTTCTGGACGATCGTCACATGGCCTGGGCGATAAATTCATTGAAACTCTTCAAATCGCAGGGGACCGATGGTATCATACCTGCGCAGCTGCAAAGGGCTCTGTGGGTGTCGTGCCCATTAGTTGGCCCCTATTTATGTGAGCTGCGAGAGATCTAGGTTTAATTTAAACCAGGAAGCTTCTATCACGTTTTTTTTCTTTGTTAGAGCTTCTAAAATATTGCAAAAATCGCGATGTTTTAACACTTTGATGTTGTTGTTTTTTTTCAAAATCTGGAGCTGATGGAAACTTCATGCTTACGGAGTCGTAATCAGCACAAAAATAACTTTCAAAAACAGCTTTAACATTTGCCGTACCGAATTTTTTTTTTATTTTTGTTTGGTTGTGTTATCCATTAAAAGATTAGCAAAAATTCAGATTTCCGTTTTTTCTACAAAAAATTTTCCTTATGTGGTCTCTAACACGCTTCGCTTCCCTATTTAATTATAGTTTTGCAAAATAATTCAATGAATATCATCATGCATATGCAGTAGACTGCGCCTTATTTTGCAACTTTGTCCTACAAAGCCAAACTTCCCCCAGAAAGGTTCATTTAGTCATAAAAACGTGACCTGCGGAAATATTTTAAAATCGGATAATAATAATAACATATGTAGTTAATTACTTAGTTTTTTTTAAATAAAAACATACATATTTTATTTACATATTTTGACAGATATTGCATTGCAAATTATGTCAAACTGCAAAGAACTTTAGTGTCGACTTAATTTGGACTACAAACATACCCCATTAAAACCACTTAAATGAATTTTTCTGTAAACAAATCTATTTACCTAAAGAAACCAAATATCAGCTGTTTTTGTTCACACACCGTGAATAACCCTATTGCGTCGATGTATAAGGTTGTGCGAAGTTATGCGAAGTGTGCATAATCAGACCTTAAGACGTGCCTCAAAGGCCCAAAAGTTCAGCAAATTCATGAAATCGCTTCATTAGTTCTCGTGCAATAACCGTTTTCGTAAAGCTCTAAAAATTACAACTACAACATTTGAGCATAGCCTCCATATCGAAACGTAAAACGTATTCTACGTCAAAAGATGAATTTAAAATAATGCTAAAAAATCACTTTTCTTTCAATTCAATATAAGAAGTTTAACACAAATAAATTCAACTATTTGCTTTTAAATTTAAATTCAAATTATAATAAAAAATCTAAGCAAGCAATGAAAGTGAATTAAACTATATTAAAAGGTCAATTCTTTAATATAATCTCTACCTTTTACACTATTTACATAATAAAAAAATGCCTTTTTCATAGAATTTACAACTCGAAAACGTTGACAACACTGTTTGCATCAGACGCGTGAGCGACTTGTTCTCTTCATTAGCAAAATTGAAATATATGATTGTGTGAGTTTTGGCCACCTCTGCTATAGACCAATTTTTTTTTTTAATAACAGTTTCATCTCCATGCGCGCCACCTATCAACGGTAATGTTCAGATTTTTGACTTGATCGACGAATTTTTCACACACAATCTCTATGCGGGGTATTTGTTTACTATTACAATTAAAGAAATCGGTTAAGTGAAGCATTAATTAAGTTTTAGGCCTACACGTGTTTGAGTGAAGCCAAACCAAAATATTTGTATGCTTTTTACTTTTATACCTTTTGTGACTATCCTAGAGCGGCTATACAATTTTAAGCATTTAATGTAATTATAGAAGCGAGAGCCACTACAGAAGTCAAGTGGGCATAACTATAAATGTAGAGAATGTGTTGAAAAGTGCCACGTGTGGTAGCAACATGCGGCAGGCATGCCACACGGCAAAAGTTGCTACATTAAGTAGAGATATACTAAAAAAACACTGTGGAAGAAAAGCTCTGAGAATACGTAGATATGTACTATGCTCGAAATTAGTTAATTTTATTTATTAGCTTAATAATTGCGCCCACATGAGCACCAGTGTATGAGAAGTTGTACATAAAAATAGGGGTGGTTGGCGCTGGTGGCAGATATGGATGCCCTACAGGGCAAGCGCAAAGCGCATTCAAAAGCCTTGTTGCCTTACGCAGCTACGCACAGGACCACATACGCACACATACTCGAAGCTACACCCGCAGGTAAAACGCACATAATAAGCACTAAACATGTTACATATGGAAAGCGAAAAAAAAAACAAAACAAAAGCAGCAACAACGCCTGCGTAACGTCGTCGAACATTACGCGGATAATTAGTTGCCGAAAATGTTGTATGTTTGTACACACATAAATAAGATGGCACACATGTTAATGTCGCGCGCGAAAAAGTTGTAATTAAAGGGGGGTGCACAGAGGAGGAAAGAGAGGTCGAGAGTGCTTCTAAGGCTTTTATATGTGCTTTGTGGCAAGAAAACTCATTAGCAGTTACTTTCTACAGAATTTATTTTTTTTTTGTCGCTTTTTTACATTACGCTGCGAAAACAACAACAACAACAAGGCTTAATGAAGAAAGCACTCTCAAGGGTTGGCTGAAGATTTCTCAAATCCGTGCCGCAAAGGCGCGCCACACATTTGCCACATAAATAAAAATTATTACTTTCATAAGGCACAAATGTGTTTCAACTCGTTCGGATTTGTGTTCATGTGCATATAATTACATGTTAAGGTATATGTATGTATGTATTTTATACATATGTATTTACTTAGTAAATACATGCTTACTTAGATATATTAGAACATATATTTTTACACGTGTAGCCAAAAAACATACGCGCGCCGAAGTCTATAATCGTGTCGCGGCGCTAATGACAGTCCCTAATGGCGCTTAACGGTATTTTAATGTGGCGCGCTTACGAATTATGTACTCATATGTATATAGCTAATAAATTCATTAAAGCGTGATAATTAGTTATGTGGGTTTATTACAAAATACGTGTACATACATACATGTTATGTATTAATTTGGTCTGAAATTTTTATTTTATTTCACTTTTTACTTTCAGAAATCGAAAGAGGAGAAACCGGCGCCCGAAGTTGTGACTATGGCGCACAAAAAAGCGAAAGAATGGATTGTAGCCATGGCCAAGGCTAACTATCAGGATCTGTCCAAGCTGGCCAAGGACTACCCCGAATTGGTCAAATTACACGTAAGTCCAAGAAATTTTTAATTATTGATATTTTAAATTCGATCCACAGTTTTATGCATATAAATTATTCTCTAAGTACACTCGTTGTCTTATTGTTTCTTTTACTCCCGTTTGACATTTGACAAATGATCCCATTGGTCACAGTCACTTGTCAATCGTTCAGCTGTCAATGATCTATACAAACGCAATTAGTGCTGGTGTGTATAAGTTAAAAGTGTAGTGTCTGGCGCCACTAAGTACACTTACAGAATAACGTCGGCTTCACTGTGCCGCATATGGTCGCGTTGGCAGACATAGAGGCACGCCCTAAAAATTTAAATTTTGAAAGAAATAAAGAAATGTTCTTTTCACAGCGAAAATCTGGAACTCATTTATGCGCGTACAATATGTGTTGTATACTATACATACGTACATACATATGTATTAAGCCATTTGCCGCAATTTTGATCTAACAACAAAAACAAAATTTATAGGAGACAAAATGGGAAAGTTTTTCTTGCGCTTCTTTGAATCCGTTCTGGTCGGTGAAAAACTATAGTTTAAAGGTTTCAAAGCCTTTAATGAATCTGACCCATTCTGACGAGCCTATTAACCATAATTATAATCTATCCCTTTATCCACGATCGATCTCAAAGGCGCATAAGCAGTGTAAAAGTAGTTCGGCAAATTAAAAAACTCTCGCTTAGACTTGCCTTTCGTAAGAAAATTATCAATTCTGCCAACTTTTTTGAAAGCTCTTTACTGTCTTTCGGAAGACTAATTTAAAGATCTGCTAACGAGAAGATCTTAGCGTTATACTGTTCGTCTTTTAGCAATGCATTTTTTTTTTAAATTGAATTAAATGAAAAAACGTAAATATTTTTCTTTTTAATAAAACAATAAAAATTAAAAAATAAAAGGAAATTAAATAAAAAAAAAATTAAAAACAGGAAATGGCACTTAAAAATTAGATAAATCTAAAAATATTTTTATTAAAAAAAAAATTTTAAAAATAAATGAATAAGATCCTAAAAATTAAATGAAATAAAAAAAATTATTTTTCTTTTTAAAACAATAAAAGCTAAAAATTAATGAAATTAAAAGAATATCAAATTAAAATTAAAAAAAAGTAAATAAAATAAGTTTCTAAAAAGTAAATGAAAAAAAAAAAAATTTTTCTGTTTAACACAGTAAAATTTAAAAATACAAAAGAGAATTTAACTAAACCTTAGTATGTATTTGAAATTAATTTCCTAAAAATTTAATAAATCAAAACAATATTCTTTAAAAAAAAAAACACCCAACCTATTAAAAAAATTTAATCAATAATACAAAAATACATACGTTTTTTAAATTAAATTGAATTAAAAAATATGTATATATTTTCTTTTTAAAAATAAAAAAATTTCAAAGAAGAAGAAAAAATCCGCCGCGCCAGGACTCGAGGTCGGAACTCTCGACTATTGCGACTGTTGGAGTCACGTGAGCTAAATGATATACAAGTGCTTTCTCTCAAAATAGGTTTTAACCACGAGTAGCTTTCTTCTAAGATGTTTGTGCTAGAATAAAAAAGTATTTCGAGCTACAAGCAAAGCCCAAAGTAGCATCCTCTAGCAGAACTTAACACGTTCGTGGCATACCGCGCTCTTACGCTTCCCTGGTCTGATCGAAAATGGTGCACGGAGTTGAAGCAGATTTTGCAAGTGGTTTGTACATATTTACTATCACCGAACACTGGCGCCTTTTTAAAGAATGGGAGCTTCAACCGCTGATAAAGCCAACGGGCTGCCATTTTCTCGAACAGGCGGACGGCCTTTGTGACTCTGGCGCCATTTAGTAGAATCCAGAGCCCTTTTGAATAGAATCACAAGGCAGTTCGAAGTAGCGTAGTTCGGGTCACTGCTCATCGCAACATTTCCGGAAAAGAGGCTTTTAATGCGTTAGCTGTGGCGGGTTCCTTATTAACCTTATTCCAGAATCGCATCTCAGCCTTAATACGAATGTAGGGAAGTTTTTCTTTTCGAAAACACGCGATCCGCTGGAAAACTGCGATCTGGCGTTGCGAGGTCAGAAGCGATTTTTCCCGTTGCTAGGGGGCATGGAGGATAGGTCACGAATAGGATTTCCTTATAATCTAACCCACCGCCGACGTCGCCTATACGAAATTGATGAAATTGTCAATCACCTGGTATGACCTGTAGGCCCGGCCCTTCTTTCTTAGCTTAAAACTATGTAGAATAACTAGCAAATTTATCGACATAGAAGTATAACAAAATGTCGACTCATAATTGGCTGCTAGGTAATCACATGGAAGGCAATGTAGCCCACAGAATAAAAAGCAGTTTATTCTTATTTTTTTTTTTATTAATGCCACTTAAATTAATTTGTAAAAGTTACAGATTGTGGCAGCCACCAATGACATATCCGTAATAAGCTCATTGTGAATCAAAGGATCCTTCCAACACTTCGATACGCACATAAATATGTATGTATGTATGTATGTATGTATGCTATGTGTTGCACTGTTGACACTAATTTATATCTCCGGGTGCCTACTTGGAAATGCATAAAAATGATTTATCACCATTTCCGCTCCATTGCAACACCAAATGATTCGAAGAATTGTAAGCGCCGCATAATTCGCGCATTTCGGTGCAGCGGCAGGCAACTCCTTATTAATTGCAATTTCTTTGCATTTATAAATTGCAACCGCCAGCAAAGTATTGCACACACACACACAGACACAGACAAGCGCACACATGTGTTTGCACATTTGAATTTCAGCTTCTTGTAGGCATCGCATATTATTTCCGGGAACAAGAGATTTGTAGCCCAATTAGTTAATTCCACACAAAAATCTCCGCATGAACTTATGTTTCAGCAAAAGTGCATACATATGTATTGGTGCGCATTTATGTATGTGAATGCAGCTCCTAGTCAATTCAATAAGCGCTGTCATAAGCGTTGCATCGTGGGGAAATGTAACCGCAAGTTGGAAATATTTCCCCCCCAAAGTGTCATAAATCTTCGACGCAAGCACATCCCTCGAAAGTTATGCTATGCTGCAGCAGCAACGAGAGTAGCGTTGCGGTGGCAGGGTCGCTGTGGTGGTGGTGGTGGTGTCGTTACGGCATAAAAAATGAATTATGCGCCTCTTTATCGGCGTGAAATGCAGCAAAAATTGTAATAAAGCGTAAAAACGAAAATTAATTAAAAAAGCAAGGACAGTGTTGTAATTGAGACACACTACTTTAAATTTGAATGTACATAAATGAGTGGTGAGGATGGCCGGCCCCTCTGCAATAGCTCCTAAAATTTCCTATGTCAACTATTTCATGGATATTTGGCTGCATATGAACTAATAGAATTAGTAGCATTTTCTATCATTAAGCGATATCTGAGCATACACATAGCTTTTTCGTAATTAAGTATTAAAAAAACAGCCTTAAAAATTTCGGGGGGCTGACTTTTTTTTTAATTTATTGGCTTTGTTAGATTTTTAATTGGCTATAGCTGTCTATTTTAACATTTTACTAAGCCATTATTTATACAATAAATTTGTATGCAAAGAAATATAAATTTTTTAAACATGGTTTTTTGACTTTTCAATCATTAAAAAGCTTTTGGGGTACAACCATCGCAAGGTGTGTAAGAAAAGTGAATACCGAGGAAATAAATTTTTTATTTTAACTAAGTACATAGGTAGATATCTATCACCTAAATTTTGTATTTTGAAACAATAGCTTAAGCTGATGCCAGATAAAACTTTGTAGCTTTGCGTGACATTTATAACTTTGCCACCAAAGCGTCAGACGCAAAAGGTATGCCACAATGAACGCCAAGAAAGCAATTTTGTACCGCTGTTTTACTCGTAAAAGTTGCTGTGGATTTTATATATTTTGCTTTAAAATTATCAGCAATGTAATTAAGTTTTATGTTTCTGCATGAAACCCCGAATTTGGACGAAACAAAATAAATATTAAACCGGCTGATTGTCAAAGCGCGCAAAAAGATGGGAGTTGGCCATCTTTTCGCTTCGCGCTGCAGCTTCAACGATTTATGTGGCATGCTTTGTGCATTTTCATACAATTCATCTTATCTGTCAAAGCGAATCTGTCACGTAAAGCGAAGCAAAAGTTTTATGTGGCATCAGCTTTATTGTCACAACTGACTTTTTAAATTTATTTATAAGACTGCAGTTAACTATGTATGTATGTTTATGCCCCGTTAGGCGGCATGTCTCCCAATTTGTTAGGATCACTAAAGAAAGGAGAGGAAAAAAGGGCAATCACTTCGATAATCTCGGACTGTTACAGACAAGATGGAGTACTGTCTCTCCTCATGGTTTTAACAACCTCTGCAGCATCTATGGTGAGGCCTTCCGAGCCGTTCTGCGTTCTGTTAGGGCACCGATTGTGTGAGATATATACTCCCTCTTTTGAAAATATAAACTTGGATATTGTTTTCGATCGCACCTACGCCAAATTTGTCCAGAAATTTGACAGGTCGTAGATACATTCTCTTAAAAGCATCTTGCAAGTGGCGGAGCGAATACTCTGTACTTTTCTGAGTAAATTAGAACGAGAAGCCTTAAATAAGGCAGGCCGCCATACTAAAACTCCAAAAAGAAGAAACGGTCTAATCACCACTGTGTAAATCCAGCGGCATACATATAGTCGGGTTCAATCGCGCCATTTTTTTCCAATGGCCATAAAAATAGAATTAAACATTCAGTGGGCGAAAAAACGCTTAGGCCTTTACAAAGGCACCATTTAAAAAATACCTAGAATGTTTCTTTTGCCCAGTACGGCAAAATGCCCACAGCGCGATTTAAAGCTAAAAAATTAAGTCTGAAAATAACGGTAAAAATATGATTATGATTTTTATTAAAAAGTTCATAACCATTACGGTCCCTCATTTTAACACATTAGAGCCAATTGCTGAAGCTAAGATACATATGTTTTTATGGATAAGCTCCTCCGCTCACTTGAGGAAATCAGGGAATCCTATTTGACCAACTCTTTCTATCCAGAGGTGTATCGATAACCTAAATTGGATCTTCCGAAAGGTAATTGCAGAAACTATGCGACAGGAAATTTACAACTTGCTTGTTCTGAAGACGGCATGATTATTTGTCTTCCTGCAGTTCATAGCCTTCGGCAATAGGAAAAACTTCGTAAGAATTTAAGGCCTAGAAAACTCCTGCCCTAAATCCCCGCTGGCATGCATATTGAAATTCTTATTCGAGTCGGTCCCAGGCGTGGGAATAAACTCAAAGGAGCTGTATAATTCCATTAAGCTCTACACAGAATTGCAGCGGACAAGGGCAAAGCGCGACAAAATTCAGAAATTTCGGCTCAATACTAAAATTCTCTACAATAATGGATTAAAAGACGTTAAGGTCGCAGTGCTCCATAATTTATAATCTGGTATGTATCCCACATATGAGATATCTTTATCGGCTACAATTGCAGTAGACATGCAAAGTCGATTTTATTCAATGAAAAACTACTTAGAAGGCCACAACTAGGAAGTTATAAAGCAAACCGAAGAATGTTTTGCTTCGCATAAGCTAAAATGTTAAAATTGGATCATCTTCAAATATGAGCATATTTCATTTCATTTCATTTCATTTATTGAGTTCACAAGTTTAACTTAACTAAAAATGTATAACTAAGAATATAGGGATTCAATCATTGAGCCAAAACGAGATCTCGGGAGTGCAAAATCTAGATCAAGGCTACTAAATATTCGATTGAATTCAATGAGAGCTCTAGCAATGGGATCAAAATAATGGTAATTGGCTTTGATTAGCTTGACATGAAACGGATAGTGAAAGCGTAGTGTTCGTTGCGGAACATTGAAGCTTATCAGCTCAAGTAGCTCCGGGCAATCAATAAGACCAGAAATGATATCGTAAACAAACATCAGCGAATGAATGGATCTTCTCGATTCAAGTGACTTCATCCCTATTAGCATACAGCGGGCACAATAGGGTGGCAAAGGAGCAGTGAAATTAAGTGGTTTGAGAGCAAAACGAATAAAGCTCCGCTGCACTCTTTCAATTCTATAGGAATGAGATGAGTAGATCGGATTCCAGATTAAGGAAGCATATTCCAATTTTGATCGTACTAAAGAATTAAATAAAATTTTCCGGGTATACGGATCTTTAAAGTCCCTTCCATAGCGGGGAAGAAAGGCTACACCCAGAAAAAGGTTTAGTTATAATAACCAAGATTTGGTTATAG
>NW_016165472.1:25046-27532 GCF_001687245.7 Rhagoletis zephyria | reverse complement strand
AGTGGGAAGGTATTCGCTGTTTGTACTTCGTAGACGTGATGTCTTTTGTTTTTGGTGGAGTGGATAGTGCGAAATAAAAATTATTAAATTTTGAAAATTTTTTTATGCATACAAACTAATATCAGTGCGATATTTTGATCACTTTTGGCTATTTTTCTTTTATTTATTTAATGTTTGTTATTTTGCTATAAAAGTCTAACTGGTTATAAAATAAAAACCAAATAAATTCATATTAAAACTTTGTACAAAAATTTTAAAAATTCTGCAAATTTTCACCAAAATTTCAAGTTTTTTAATCAGAAAAATTTTGCTAATTCTCAAAAATTAATGGGATTTTTTACCAACTTCAGACTTGCACTCCGTTATACGGGAATTAAATGGGCTACAAAACTGCATACCAAATTTTTTTTCTAAAGATTCTGATTAAAAAGTTTGAAATTTTTGTAAAGATTTGCAGAATTTTTATAATTTTTGTACAAAGTTTGAAATGCAAATTTATGTATATGGTGTTTATTGCATAACCAGCTAGACTTTTATAAAAAACAAAATTAAACATTTAATAAACAAAAGACAAATAGTCAAAACTGGTAAAAATATGGCACTCCTTTTTTTTGTGGACAACGTACATACATACATACTGTTGTGGTTATGTACATATGTATGAACCTAGATGTGCTACGCTGCTTGGAATTAGGTTTACGAGTCTGCGCGAATGTATGTATGTTTGTAAATATGTGGTCATTTATAGTTTTTGACTTATGTAAATATTTATTAGCTCAGAGCTTCTCTGCTTTGACGTGCCAAATTACACGCAAAAACAAGTTGGCGTTGCAGTAAAACTGTTTATGCTGTTTATTCTCAGTGTCTATAAAATAGACTCTACATATGCTTAAATATTTTTCGTATGCCATGTGTTCAATACCATTTGTAATGCAAGCAAGAATTTTCCATTTCCGGCATAATTTGCAATGCAAAATACTATTTTGGCGCATATTTGCACAAGATAAGCTATATAAAAATGAAAAATTATTCCAAGGTCAAGTGGCGAAGGTGAAGCATTTACTTTCTTGATGTGGAAGCGTACGGACGTACATAAATAACAAATAAAAATTTTTTAAGTTTTTCAGGAAAATTTTGTTTTTGATTTTTTTTCATTAACTACAAATATATAATAAAAATTAAACCAAAGAAATAACACAACGCACAGTGGTACAGCTCCATACATTTTTTGGAAAAAATTAAATGGAATTGGCGTATAACATAAATTTTCCATAATGTAATATTTATGTGCACAAATTAGTGGAAAAAAATGAAAAATTGCACTTTATTTCACATCTACAGGCCAAGCCTTGTCCTTTGACACCTCACTTTTGAAAATAAACCGAACTATATGTGCAAACCTATGTAAATGCCACAAGAACCCAAATTGTCAACTTCAAACTGCATTTATAGTGAAAGTTATTCAAAAACAAATGGCATTTTTTTTTGGCGTCCTCAATTTTACTAAGAAGCGAATTTCCATTTAAATCCGTCCATAATTCCATTTTTGCTCTCATTTTATATGGAAGGGAAGCACTGTGGGGCGAGTAATAATTATTATTTTTTTCATAAAACGATGTGGGCAGTTGCAATTTGATGAAATTCATCACAAACACGCAAAAAGTAAAATTTTGGATTATTTTGCTTGCAACGTCCTTGTGTGTTTCAGTGCGGATGCTTATTACGGCACATTAGGGTGCGCCTTATTTTTCAACTTTGACGCGAATAATTTTCAAAATCGAATATTGGAAAGACGTGCCTTAAAATACATAAAGGTACGCAAAAAAGGGCTCTATGACTTACAAACCTGACAAGGTATGAAAATGGCGTATGGCCATATTTGAGATCAGCATGCAAAAATCCATTTGATCATATAAAAAATTTATCTAGGGAAATCTTGCTTTGTAACCTTCAAAAAAATTTTCTCTATACAAATAAGACACACACTAATGTACATAAATATATAAAGAAAACATTAAAAAAAACTAATCAGCTTTAAATGGATTTTAGCTCGATTTCTTTAAGTTCATTTGAAATTTGAATTAATTGTATGTAGACAGTAGCAGATAAACTTAATATCTTAGACTGCAAAAAAATCTTGAAATTAATAAATTAAAATTACCAAAAACTAAAAGGGTTTAAAATTTTATTCAAATTTTAAATGAAAAATTTTTTTATGAAATAATTTAATTTTTTTATACCCGAGCGCACTTGTGCACAAGGGTATATTAATTTTGTTCACATAACGGTTGTTTGTAACAGCCAAAACGAGTCGAGATAGATATAGACAAATGTATACATAAATGATCAGGTTAAAAAAAGAAATCGATTAAGCCATGTCTGTCTGTCCGTCCGTCCGTCCGTCTGTCCGTCTGTCCGTCTGTCCGTCTGTCCGTGTACACGATAACTCGAGCAAAAATTGAGATATCTCAACGAAATTTGGTATG
>NW_016165472.1:0-24517 GCF_001687245.7 Rhagoletis zephyria | reverse complement strand
TTCAAAATTGATGCTTGCAACAATTCTTTACCAAGAAATACGTTTGTGATAAATTTTTGGAAAATGGGCGTGGCACCGCCCACTTATGATCACATATATGTATCTCAGTAACCGTTCTACCAATTTGTACCAAACTCGGTGTGGTTATTGTGCTTGCCACATATAAGCAAACCGTTGAAAATTATTGAAATCGGACTAAAATAACGGCCGCTTCTCATATAACGGTAAATTTCAGAACTGCTTGAAACTTCAAAATTTCGAAATCTAAGGACTCTAATTTACTCAAAATTGATACGCCCCGGCTTACCATATAGCCGTAGCTTTCGGTAAGGCGAAAAACATATACTTAATACGTGCGCCGGGTATTTAATGTTCGGCTCTGCCCGAACTTAGGCTTTCTTACTTGTTAATGATGAATTTTAGCTTAATACATGAATTAAACTACAAAAACCAAAAACCTAAAATTGTTGAAAGAAACTTATTCTTGTTTTATAAATTCATTTCCAATTGAAATCTTAAAATTTTCCACATCGTGAATTCGTCATAAAATATTCCACAGTCAGATTACATACATACATTTGTACTTGTATCTAAGCAACCATATGAATGGTGACTGACCTATGATACACTCGCCTTCCGCACATTGTTTACAAGTACGACAACAAAACAACAACAAAAAAAAAACAAAAAAATGCAAGGAAACAAACTTCCTACACATAATCTATTTAATGTTTGTTTTCGCTTTAAGCACTCATAAGTAAATAAATAACAATTATATGCCAATATTTAGTACACACCTGGAACCCTCCGCATTGCTATCTGACTGCAAGAGCACATATTTTTGATCTGGCGATACCAGAAATGATTCAGCATTCAATTGCCGCTAAAATTAAAAACAAACAAAAAAAAAACAAAAAATGAAACTTTTAGTATGCAAATATGCGAAGCGTTCTTCAATGTCACACTTACGAATGTTGAATTGGTCATTAGGACGCGCGTTGTATAATTATTTAAATTTAATATGGATAAGCCGCCCGTCGGGTCACGATATATCAGTTCAACGTCTAAAAGAAAAAGAAAAAAACAGCTTATAATAAGAGCAAAAAACAGAGAGCGAATGAGCGCCACTACCGCTTCCGTCCACCAACACTTACCACTGCTCCAAGTGCCATTGAAGGGCTTCCATTTTAAGCTTTTGCCTAAAATATCAGTGAGCGTCATTGGGCGTCCGCGTATGCGCAGCCCTTCATCCTCTAAACGTATGTATGCAAATGAGAATAGAAATTATATGAAGTGAATTAATGTCGGTAATTCACTGAGGCAAGAAAATTGAAATTCTGCTGAAAGGGTGTGCCACTCGAGGCTCATGCATAAGTAGTTAGAAATGTATGTACATAAATTTATAGCAGTCGTATATACAACTTTATATATATGTATATATAAGCTCCCAATTTAAATAAAAACAATTTCTTCGAAATATTCTGTTTGTCTCACTGCGCTAAAGTCTTTTAATAACCTTTGGAAAATAACATTTACTGCTTTTAAATAGCAACCAGCCAACCTACGATTTTTTTTTTCATTCACAGCACAGTTTTATTTTGTTTTTGTTTACTTTCATGTTTTCGCTATCTCACTTACCTGGCGACAGCAGGAAAATGGAGAAAATTATGAGGCTGAATACTGCTGCTATTACCAGTAGGGCTATAAATATGCCACGCCAATTACGTCGTTCCGGCGATATGGCAACCAGCTCCTGCAAAACAAGCAAACAAACAAAATTCATTGAAGCATTAAAGCTATTCAAAGTGCGTATTGAAGCATTAAATTGACAAAAGTAGCGGTGAAAATATTTCGTTCTTTGAGAACGTTATATACAAATATGGATTTTTTTTATTTATTCTAAATAATTTGGAAATGCATCTTCAGTGACGCTTCACATATTTTGAAAGCCTCTTATATAAGCAATATAGTTGGATGTCAAAGAAAGTCTGATTCAATGCTTAGCGAGTGTTGAAAAAAGTCCAAAATATGAGCGAAAATTTTCTACTTTATGAAAATTTAGTAGTAATTTACCTTCTGAGTTAATTAAAAAAAAAAATAAAAAATAAAAATTTTATTAAAAAAAAACTACATTTTTGGAGGTATTTTCAAATCAGTCGAGCTCACGTAAATCTTAATATTTTTGCGAGATATTTTGGTGGAAGTCTTAAAATATAACAGATTTTATAATTCCAGTGGAAAAACATTAGCGATTTTTTATTTTTTTATTTTTTGTGTGGGGAGTGATGCAGTCTACCTCACGCGATTATCGATTACATTTTTTGTTGTTTGTGTGAAATATTTTATTTTTATCAGTATTTTTCTTTTAATCAAAATATGTTGAAATAAAAGTGAAAATAAAAAAAATATTTTGTGAGAACCTCCCGCGAAAGCAAATCCTGGCTACGGCCCTGGTTCCTTAGTTTGAAAACAGCCACATATTTATAAATAGTACAGCAAAGTTCAGCAACTACGCGCAAAAAAAAACTTCTCAAATAAATCCGTATGCCATTGGCCTACCACCCCTGGATGCACCAATTCTAGACAATTTATGCGGCATTATTTTCGCTTAATTACTTTACACTCAATAAAAGTTTTATGATTTAAGCTGCTTAAAGCTTAACCCTAAATTTACAGCGGATTAACATAAATAATTGCCAAAAGCCCGTAAAGGATAATATTTGGCAAGAGATGGGGAAAACAAATTGCGTGCATGGATTATTAAACATTCGGCGCAAATTCAAAGCAAGGCAAAGGGGAAAAGTGTCTTCAAGTCAAGGATAAGAGAAAATAACAAACAAATATACTATAGTCGCTGAATATTTTTTTACCAATTCAAAAAAGCGCATGGCATACACTATGCGAGATTCTATTTGCATACAAAATTTTTGCATTAGAAATTTTGTAGTGAATACAAAATGAATGCGAATTTTAATGGAAATCGAAGTGGAAATAGAAAATCAATGGTAAAGGTCTCGACAATATCAAACAGTTTATACATAGTAGAAGCGGCATCAAGTGAGGGATATAAATAACCGCCAGAAGGATGAGAAGGAAAAGAAAATAACGCACAAAGCAATAAATATCTATCAAACGTTACACAAAGGGCAAAGCGAAAAGAAGAAAAGCTGTGCGAAGGAAAACATTTTTTCTGCGCAATAAGGCAACGAAAGCTACATACATATAGTTACATATATGTGCGTGTGTATTTAAATCAATCTTAGCGTGATAATGCTTTTGATATAATAAATAAATGATGCAAATGAACGCATGAATCAATGAAGATTGAGTATGCTTACAAATGTACCTATGTGTAAGTGACGGCTTGCTTTTGCGAGTATAGTCTTAAACACAAAAATGTGAGCTGTAGGCGATGATACATAGAAACAGGTTCAATATATTCACGAAAGAGATATGGAAGAAAAATATTCAAAACCGTTTGATACAAGTCCACTAAATCTCAGATGTCCGAAAAAGCCAGAAAAAGGTCGCACGGATGGCAGTTTGGTACCATTGAAATTTTTAGAGGGCATCCGCTTCCCTGGATGTGGCCCTATATAGGGAGATACAAGGCTGATGCAGATCTTCGACAGAAATTATTTGTAATAGGTTAATGTTTATTTTTTGGCAAATTTAGTCATGGAGCGATACTCAGTTGAACAATGCATAAAAGTGATTCAAAGGCAGACAATGACTTACAAGGGATTTCGGATTCTTCAGTTTTCTTTAATTTATCTTAAAGACGCAAGAGAGATTTGATTGACACATGCAGAACATCTCGCCTCTTACTTAGTATGTTTTCCTCAAATCATCATGCCAGATACACAGAATCAGTTTTGCGCACAGCTGTAGAACAGACCTTCCCACAGCACAACAAGACTGCTGATGTCCTCCTTGACGTCTGGGGAGCTTTCGATAACATCTTGCCTAAGCCAAACGCAAAACCTCTAAATAAACTGGACGTGAAAGTCGACCTTCTGAGCCTTTTTTATGGCATGCTTGTAACAGAACTGCTGCGGCAGAACAATACAAGGAAATATTCTCACAGAACTTTTTTTGTGCTGTTGTGACCAACGACCTGCCGGTGATTTTGGAGAAAAACGACTTTCGGATGGTTGCCTATGCTGACAATGTAGAACTGATAACAGAAAGTTTCTAGGCATCCTTTATGAAACTGGAGGAAAACTGGATAACCAGATGCGGGTTGGTTTCTTTCGCAAGGAGACATACATATAATTCCAATTTGTTAACTATTCTCATTAGGCGACTTACCGCACCGCTAACGCTCTCTGAACATTTCGGAATTATTGTTTACTACAGATCCCATAAGGTAGATCGCGTCAGCTGACACGTTCTCCATTTTTACGTAGTTAAGTAACTGTGCTTTAAGGAAATACTTGAGTTCTCCCTCGATGACATAAAATTATCAGTATGCTCGTGAAGAATTATCGGCGAGTAAGGAAATGGTATGATCTGCGGTGGCTACATTTGGCCTTATCTTAGTCAGCTTAGGGAACGTTGGGCGAAAACCTTGGAACGCAAAGTGGCTAGTTTTTTCTGCTAACTGATTGCCAGATGGCGATATCAGGATCTCTTAAAACTCAATCACTTAGCCACATCTTCCTTTAGGGGTGGGAGTTCGAATTGGTAATTTTCCGATCAGGATTCATGCGGTGTGGGACAAAATCATCTCGAGCGCCTAGTGAAGCAGGTGTGTAGAGAATGGTGAGATGAAATCTCTAATATCTTCCTAAACTCCGTGGAGCTTGGATGTGACAGAGTTATAGCTGTAATTTCGCATGTTTATTATGTTTTCTCACCAGACCTCAGCGGGAGTTGGACCACGTAATTCGATGTATCCAACCAGAACCACTAATGCTAGGCTAAGCACATTTCGGAAACTCTATATGAATTTAAAATGAATTAAAAATATATTTACATAGCGATGACTTTTCGAGCACTAAAAACAAAATTTTAACGTTAATGTCAGCATGATTTGTAATTTTTCCACGGCTCAACCGAAACCCAGAAACCCTCCTTTTAATTTTTCTATGATGTACTCGCACATGCAATTACTGGACGACAGTGAGGCGTAAAACTTTCAAAATCTTATGCTCCTCGTTGCTTCCATTAAATTACTTGACTCATCAAAAGTGGTGACACAAATTGCGATGTGTCATCAAGAGAAGCCATTAAAAGTTTACAAAGTGAAATTATAGGACTCGCATAATCCTTTAAGAGTTCAAATAGCGGGTAAATCACATGCTGTGTGTTTTCGTGGCACTTGAGCGAAGTCAAATTATGTACATATGTACATGCTTATGCACTGGTAGATTTATAAGCAGGTGTGTGTATGTGTTGCAAAGCACACCACCGCAAAAATCAACACCAGCGAAATTTGGCGCAAGCCCTTCTTCTCTTCGACAAAAACCGATATAAATTTTAAAGCCACCCTTAAATTGTAAAGTGAGCTTTAAAGTTAATGGTTACTTGAGAAAACGGTCCTCACATTCATTTAATTATGTTATATGTCAGCTGTTGACATGTAACCCCGTTGAATGTACGACATTAATGCCAACGAAATAGCGATTAAAAAAGGAAATAAAGGGATATGTGGATGCAAGTAAGTTTTTACATGTATACATACATACATAGAGAAACGTTTGCATGTGCCTGCGATGTGGGTTACAAAAATGTCAAAACGATGTCATCATGTGGCATATGAGTCGAAGAATTAACATTAATGAAAACGGAGTCAAAAAATAGAAATAAAAATAAATAAATAAATAGCATATATATATATATAGAAGAAAAATAAAAATTGAATTTAACCTTTTTAACCAAATGGCAACCCTTTTGAAAAGATATCCTGTATACAAGTACAAGTCAGAAGCTATCCGTTTGCCAAACTTAATGCAAATATTTTCAGCTCTTTTAGTGTGAAAGAACAATACACACACTCACACACTCTCTCAAAAACTTTCAGATTTATAATATTAGTGCGATAGGTTAGGTTAGGCTAGGTTGCAGTGGTTGCCAGGCCTAGAGGATGCCAGCAGACTTATGCTCAGTCAGGACCCATTGTGACACGACATGGATCCTACTCCTTAAACCAATTCGTGAGTTACGAAGCTTAGAATCCATATTCCGAAAGGTGAAAGTGGAGTGGGAGTACATCCTCTTGCAAGCTCGTCTACTTTCTCATTTCCTGGTATGTCCTGTGCCGCGGTACCCATACCGAGTCAAAAACGAACTTCTCTGTCATCACGTTAAGTGATTTGTGGCAGTAGGTAATCGTTTCCGATTTAATAATGATGGCAGAGTCAAGAGCCATAAGAACCGCCTGGCTTTCTAAGTATTCTTATATAATTTTAGTAGTAGCGACTACAAATAGTTTTAGGCTGTCAACGGCTTCTTGCATGGCTGCCAGCTCGGCTTGAAAGACACATTCGTGCGATGACACCATAGCTATTAAAAAGGACATCTTGTGAATCCCCTTATAATGAAAAAATTACTATACTGCTTTTTCGTAGGTTCCATTCGAATTTTGCTCATTGTCGGCAAATTTTTAGTTTGCCTTCATTAACTTAGTACTGGTTAAAAAAAAAGCAAACAATTTCTCTGTTTTTTTATCTGCATTCGCCTGCCATTTGATACTACAGCTCCTCAACGAGTATTTGGTTAAAAAAATATGTTCCAAGCAATAAACATTTGACAATACATAACATGAATGAATGCGTGTGTTTACATAGCTGAGTGCGAGAAAAAATCTCAACATTCCATCCTCGAATACCGTTGGAGACATAGCACAAATTATAGTTTCCCTTCTCACCTCCGATGGTGGGTGAAATGAATGAAGGGCGAAATAAACTGAAAGTGGCCACATTAATTTCATATGTTTGAGCGCAATGAATGCGGTGTCGTCAAAGTTCTGAAAGTTGATGTTAAAAAACGACAAACAAAAGGAGTGAGTAAAACATTTGCGGCGAAATGAAAAAGAATGATTGAAAAAACGAAAGAAAGAGCGAGTGTAAGTCGATGGAAAAAGTTGAAATTGTCGTGATTCACTTTCAGGAAAAAGGATATTGTTGACTTATGAAGACAATGGAAAGAATGAATAGAAAAAGTCGTGCGGAGGGGTGGAATTTAAAAAGCTCGCAATAATAGATATGCGTAAATGTGTTTGTGAGTGATAAGAAAACTTTCAAGCGTAACGTAAAAATTGGAAAATTTGCGGCGCAAAAGGAGCTGAAATAAAAAAAAGGGGAATAATAGAAAAAATTCGAATGAAAATCGGATTGCGCGTACTGAATATGGACAATAAAAAAGTTCTGTCGTAGAGTTGACAAAGTGTTAATTGGTAATCGAAACTTGTAAAAGAAAAAGTTTATTTAATTTAAAATTCGTAGAAGGCCAGAAGTGAAGGGATGTGGTTTCCGGAAGTGCTATAAGCTTTTACTTTTTTGAGTGGCATTTTTTATTAATAACATCAGATTCGTACAGCTCATTTAGTTATATATAAATGATGTGCAAAAAGGTTTTATTTTTTCGAAGTGGGTTGCCACCTGTACGAAAAATTATAAGATGTGGGATGTTCGCTGGACTAAACAGCTGGCCTCCATATGTGAAAAAAAAATAAATAAAAAATAGCACAATTAAAAAAAATTAAATAAATAAAATAATATAATTTCCGATGACTACGATTACACTGGAATTGATGTAAGATTTTTTGTTTTTTTTTTTTGTTTTAAGTTGTTGAGTTTTTTCTTCCGTTAATTAAATTATAAAAAAATAGTAGGTACAAAGAAAACAAATAAAAAATTTAATAAAAAAGTGGGGTCTTTAATTCCAGTAACTCCCTCGTGGTAGGCCCTGGATACTGCAAGTGTGGAACTTTGCAAGCTAATAACAGGTTAAATGTTGAAAGAATTTTTAAAATCTGAATGATTTGTTAAAACAATTTAACATAAATTCGTATTTTTATTTCTTTAAATAATATAAATTAAACAATTAAAATGATAACCTTAGTTGATAGATAAGCAACTCAAGCATGTCAGTATTAAGGCTTGTTCAAACACCTTCCGTTTGATACGCACATTGTGATATTAAATCAGCATAATTTTTTTTAATAAACGTAGGTAATTCTAACTTTTAAGAAAGGTGGCAACCAAACTACAAAATATTTTTTTTAATTTCTTCAAACGGCTTACTAAAGAAAATAGAGTATGCTGTGGAGTTTTTGAATAATTATAAATTTTCATATATCTGGCAACACGGTTTTTTTTTTAATTTTTTCCCCCAGAAAATTTCTACAGAAGATGCCAAGTAGAAAATACCGTTGAGTTGCTAATACGTTTAAAGCTATTAAAATTAAAAAAAAATTTGCCTTCTCGAATTTTTTGCAATTTTTGGACACCTGGTACTTTTCGATATACCACGGATTTTGATACCCTAGATAATAAGCTATACCATTAAAGAATTTTTTTTTCAGATTTTTTTCACGTTTAAATAGTCAAACAACAATTTTGGCTACTTTTTATGTCTTCTTCGGTATTTTATCTGAAAACTGAGAAAACGCAGCTGACTGTCAATGTCATTGCTAGATAGAGCGACAGTTAGACAATGCCAGAGCGCGAACGAATCAATGCCAAGGCAATGATGGAGAAGAGTGTAAGGACAAGGAAATTAGAAATATATACAACGGAGGAAAAAATAACCAGCCATGATTTGCTTAATTGACAAGTGAACTGAAACGAAGTGAAAAGCCATCAGCAAGTTGGCTACAGCGAGCGAGCAACTATGCAAACTCAAATACATGTATGTATGTATGTACATATGTATATACAAATGTTGTATGTGCAATGGAACTTGGATTGAAGCAACACAATGAAGCTCTCGCGGTGTAAGCAAAGCTGAGGTTGGGCGCACAGGGCGTATGAGTGATGTGATTGGCAGCTACTTACATATGTATAGCCACATATGAGCCGTTTATTTTAAAAGTGGCATAAGCCATTTTCGGCTCGTGTGCTTTAGTCTTTACTTACTTCTTGCTGAATGGAATGCATCTGTAAGGGTCAAATTCACATAAACAAATGGCGAAGCCTTTTACCTTTGGCTGAGGAAGATGAACGAATAACAAACGCGTTCCTGTAGAGGTAAATGATTACTCTGAAATTAAACGGCATGAAATGATTTATGCCACTTTCAAAGTAGACTGCTCGCATATCTATGTACGTATGAATGTATGTATGTAGGTGAGAATGAGCGTGTATTATGTGAGAAATCACAATTAAAGATTTAATCGTTATTACTTTGCGCCAGCACATTTAAACAAATGAGTTAGTTGAGCGGAAAATGTGNCAGCGATGCATCCATATTTTTTCAATAGAACTTTAAAAAATAATATTCGATAGTTCATAATTCTTACCTAATTAAAGTTTATCTTTTACCGCGCAAATAGTCAATTCTCTTTATAGCTAGTCTTTGAACATTTCTGCGGGAAATACCTATTGAAGGATCTTACTTTTCGACTTTAAATTACAATAGAAGGTGGACCTAGGAGGACATTTTTAACGTAGCATGTCCACAGGCAAAAAAAAACTGGCTTGAATTTGTGAACTTGCACAATTTTCGCATTCGCAAAAGCTTCGCATTGATTATTGCGTATGCAAAAGCGAATGCGAATGTTAAAATTAGTGCGGTAGCCCCGTGGTTGCGAATGCGAATGCGAATATTCGCAACAACCCTAGTTTGTACTATGTAAGTATGCATGCACTCACGCATATCCGACAGCATACGAATTCATTGCTTGTTCGCGCTGTGTTTTGTGGCCGTAATGCAGTTTGATGCTAGTAATTTAATTCGATTACGGATTAAGTGGCTTTCTTTGTGCTCAAATTCAATTAACTCTTTTATTTTGTGCAAAAGGCGAAGCGAATGCACCAGTGAGGTAAATGCTAGTGAAAATGAAATGTGAAGGATAAGCGTTGCGAATCTGTTATTTTTAGCAGAAAACAAAAATCCATTTCAATATAGATTATTTTTAGCTCAAACAAATTATAAGCCACTCAGCGAGAGTAACTATACCTAAGTATAAGCATTAAAGCTTCATGAAAAATTGCATTTACATATTTATAGCAGCAGATAATTTCTTCTTAGATTGCGCGCCATTTCAACTTCTTGGCAGCTGTCTATCAATCTCGCTTACTCATTACTTTATGTTATGCTTTGCATTATTAAATCGAAATTTTAGTGCATCACAATTTTCTTCTGCTTAGTAATATTTAGCACGTTTTGAGCAAGTGTGGGCGGCCGCCAGAAACTTTGCGCGAAATGTTGTCGTCATTGTGAGTTAAAAAGTTTATGTACAATGCATTTACGGTTACGCTTATGTGAATACATTGCACGCTCATTGCAAGTTTGCTTTGGATTTTGTTTATACAAGTAAAATTTGCGCGAAGAAATTGCACTGTATTACCACCGCTACAATGCAATTTGGCTTAGATGTTTATATGGCATAGCGAAAATTGCAATTAAAAACCATAGCCTAATTTGTTTACATGCCAGTGCATTTGTATCGAATGCTAGGGGGCGTACATTTACATGTGTTCGTACATTACACATATTTAGATATACAAATGAAAGGTCATTTAGCTTTGCGATATGCCAGACGTACTAAAAATAATACATATCTACACACGGGGAAATAATAACCTAATAAAATATAACCAAAAGTATAACTACAGTTTTAGAAAAGATAAGTACTTGTATGTATCTCTTCTTCGAAGATGCGCACGGTGGAAGGTAGCCCATATAC
Organism: Rhagoletis zephyria; assembly: GCF_001687245.7. NCBI lineage: Eukaryota > Metazoa > Arthropoda > Insecta > Diptera > Tephritidae > Rhagoletis > Rhagoletis zephyria. The sequence goes on along the minus strand of NW_016165472.1, from coordinate 13,662 downwards.
GAGGGTGGACTGAAAAGTTTTGAGCCTCAGCTATTAGAATAGCTGATAGAAATGAGGAAAAAATTTTATTTTTCTATATAATCTCCCACCAATTCAACGAACTTCTTACATTTATCATAAAAGGCTCAGTGAAAAAATATTCGCCGTTTTTGTGTTTGTGGCTTTCTTTTCGTCTACTGCCGCCTTCATTTCCTCTTCACTCAAAACACCTGGTCCTCGGAGGTTTTTCTTCAAATTAAAGGACAGGAAGTAATGGCTGGCGGCCAGATTTGGACTATATGATGGGTGGTGGATTACTTCAAATTTAGTCGCGGAAGTGTACGCAGTGCGCAGTGTACACGGGTGCATTGTCTTGCAAAAACAGGAATCTTTTGACCATCGGCTGGCAATCCATGACTTACGCCCAAATAAAACCGCTTGTCTTTGGAGACCAAGAAAGTAACAAGCCCATTTTTGATACCTTCAACTGAAGCGTACCCCCGTAAGGACGTTCTGAATCGACCAGTAAAAATGGTAATATGATGGCGCAAGGTCTGGGCGATAAGGCGGGTAGGTCAGGACTTCCCACACGGTGCGATCGAGATAAGTTTCAACCACTTGTTTGACATGTGGCCGAACTTTTTCATGATGGAAGATTAATGGCACATGTCCGGTTGCTAATTGCGGTTTTTCCGCAATGGCTTGTTTCAATCTCTACAGTTGTAGTCTGTAGAGAGCCAAGTCGGTCATTTGACCACTTTTTAGAAGCTCGTGTTACAGGATTCCCATGTGGTCCAACCAAATGCAGAGCACTACCTTACTGCCATGGATATTTGGCTTTGGTGTCGATGTTCTGGGCTCGTCGTGCTTAACATACGCCTTCTGGCGCTTTGTAATAAATCCCTTTTTCATTGCCGGTCAGTCAGGCAGCAAAGTTTTCCATACACATATGGACAATAGAAATTCCCTTATTAAATGTCTAGCATCTTAGATCGAGCTAGCCAAAATTTACTGAATCTAATTAATGATGTATTGCAGAACGATGTTTCGTCTAATTTAATTAAGAGAGGTGCTCGAGCACCTGGATATTAAGCGGGTTGCCAGCTTTAAAAAATTAAGTTCAAATTATTAAAAAAGGTTTATGACTTATTACAATATGGGTATCAATCTAAATAGTTTTAAAAAGGCTTATTTCGGAACTACAGGTAGGAGGGTTGCCATATGCTTAAAATAAATTTAAATTTAGGGAACTAGGTTATTGAAATATCTATCACAATATGGTTGCCAGACGTGAGAGCTTTAGGAAGGATTTAGTTTGAAAATGACTTGAAGGTGGTTGCCACCTATTTAAAAAGTCGAATTAAATTAAATTATAAACAAGTTATGTATATGAAATAGTCAAATAAGGGCGCCAAATAAAACAGTGTTAAGAAATCTTTGGTTTGAACATTAAGGCCATTTTTAAGGCACTTGAAGAGAGTTGCCCCCTAATCAAAAAATAAATTCAAATTATTTAATAAAGACAAGAGTTAAAAGACGCGTGTAAATTTATAAGGATTTAGAAAGCTTTATTTCTAAACTATTTGTGGGAGAGTAGCCACCTGTTGACAAAGTCAAACTTAAATTAATTAATTAGTTCATTGAAATTTAAGACTGACTTAGTTTGAAAATACTGTCAAAAAGTGTTGCCACCTGCTTGAAAAGTCGAATTTACACTCTAAAAAGAATTATGAAGAATTCCTAGCTAAAAGATAGGTTACTGATTTCTTACCTTATTATATTATTATCAAAAAAAAAAAAGAGTTTTAAGATACATTTAATTTAAAAGGATGAAACTAAATAAAAAAAAAACATTTTTAAGAAATGTAAAAAGATGTTGACTGAAAAAAATGCAAATATTTAATATCGATGGCTGAGCGGAAGATCTACCTATCTCGGCAGCCAGTTCGAAAACACCCTATCTTAGAAAATTTTTGAACAACGCTCTATCTCACAAAACTTTTCAAGAACGCCCTACTTCAGAGTTTGATTGAAAAACGCCCTATCTCTGAATTTAATTGAAGAACGCCCTATCTCAGCTGCCGATTCGAAATCGCCCTATCTCAGCTTATCATCAATGTATTTTCTTTTGAGTTAGGGCATTTTTGAATCGGCAGCTGAGATAGGGCGTTCTTCAACCAAATTCTGAGATAGGGTGTTTTTCAATAAAATTCTGAAAAAAGGCGTTTTTCAATCAAATTCTGAAGTAGGGCGTTCGTGAAAAGTTTTGCTGAGATAGGGCATTTTTAAACTTGCTGCCGAGATAGGTCAATCTTCCACTCAGCCATCGATATGCAATTTGAATTAGTTTGATGCAAAAACAATTTTTATTGACATACAAAACTTAATGATTGATTAAATGTAAGAGAAGTAACCAGGAGGTAAATTTCTCAACATTTTGAGGATTAATTGAAAGTACATATGTACTGAGTATGACTACTATATGTATGTTGATTATAATGAATCTTCAACCGAGATCAAATATTTGCGTGCTCCTTGGCAATTCAGACGTACGAGTACAAGTTGCATTGCTAATATCCTTGTTCACCAGAAATTTATGCATACCCACGTACAAGTGTGTTTAATATAGTGATTGCCTATGCAGCTATACTCCACACATATGTATGTACATACATTAGTTTGGTTCAAAAAAAAAATCGACTATGTATTTTTGTTTTCAAAAGCCCCTGTGAAATATTTTCGGTTTAGTAAAGAAAGACGCCTGTCTAAAGAGTAGCCCTGAGTATTAAGATTAGGATTTTTAGGTCGCTTTATTAATTTTTTGGGTATGCAATTTTATGACCCATTTAATTCTAGGATGTCAAAGTGCAAGTTTGAATTGGCTAAAAAATATGTTCAATTTTGGTAATTTTTTTTTGTAGACACTTGCGAATTTTCCTTTATATGAAAATATTTTCGCCTTTGACCTTCAATAAGTTTTGGAGGAAATAATTTATTGAAAAATCATACGCAACCGTTTATTACAGCATTTAATTCCCTTCAAAAATATATATTGCTAATTTCAAAGTGCTGACCTATAAACGAATAATTGAATTTCAAAATTTAAACCATTTTTTTCTTGTGTTATTTATATGGAATATAAAAATTTGTGATGAGTGACCTCTAAGTCTTAATATTAAGGACTGCGCTTTTGACAGGCGTTTTTTTTCATAGTCCCGAAAATAGTTCAGAGGGATGTAAAAAAAAAGATAACAGTTTTTTTTTGAACTAGTCTAATATACATACATACATATGTATCCAAAGTTCTAAGTTAATGGGCGTATACGTTTGCAAGGACTTCAGAAAATACATGCTCGCATTACTCAAAAGGGGCAGGAAAATATTACCGATAAAAATTTTAATTTTACACATTGATATAAGTATGTGTTGCATTCATATACGCGAACATAGGCACATGTAAGTGCATAGTGGCAACTTAAGAAATCGAGCGGAAATTACACGAACGCGAGTAGTTAAGCGATTGCTGGAAATTTAATTGATGACGACGCCTTGCCAGCTGCAACGACAAAAGAGAAAAGGAGAACTTTTTCAACCGAAAATTGGATTTCGGGCTCGATATAGTCACTGTTACTACATCTGCAAGTACATATGCATGTATGTGTGCATTTGCTTGATTTCGTGCGCTCCACTTTTATTGCGGGCTTCGCTCCCTTAACGCGTAAGCTGTCTCGTCCATGAACATGCAAAATCATGTAAACGGCATTTAACCGCTTAAAGGCATGCACGATTTGCCAAGGCAGTAGTGTTTGTGTGCGTGTGGTTTTTTAATTGGCCTTTGCGTTGTGCCCTTATCGAATTTCATTTGTTTAATTTTGCAAAAATAATAAGAAAAAAAATGCAGGTTGGCGTGAGTTATTTTATGTCATCACGAGGTCAATGGGCTCGGCAAGATAGAATACCACTTTGTTTTACTAGAGCCATGACCTGAAAATTTTAAATGAGGAAACTACATAAAGCCAAAAGGGTGGAGAAGAGTTTGTAAGTAAATGTAGTTAATCCTTATTTGCTATTGTAAGACAAACGCAAATATGAAATTGTTAAAAAGTTTAGGTGGTTAGTCCATTATTAGTGCCCTAGATATACCTAGTCGTAGTTCGCCTTATCATTCTCCATGGTGTCTTGGTCTAGTGGACGCCCTTAGAGGAATCGATGTTTAATGAAAAACTCGGATAGGTGCAAAGGGTGGCATAAATGTTGTCATACAGTCACTGGTAAATAGAGGATGGAACACAGAATCAATATGTGAGAGCTAGTACGGCAAGGATAGGTCCAGCACTCTCCTTCTCCTCAAGTGTTCTAAACTCAGGATAGTCCTTGGAATCATAATCGGTCACTGCCGAATGAGAATACCCGTAGTAAAATAATTAGATTACCAACAAACGAATTCTGTTAAAGTTGCCGAGCTGGAAGAGGTAATTGATGGCGTCTAACACTTTCTCTGCCACTGTTCGGTATTGACGGACCACAAGTAACAATATCTTCATGCAATCTTTTTATTAACTGACTTACCTATAGACCAACGTCAACGACACCCAGACCATTGTCAGTCATATTTTTTTTTTACTAAACACACTCACATTTACACCTCATTTGTAACTGATATTGGGTCTCATGCAAAAAAAGTGAGCTTAAGCTCCGCCTCGATTTTCACTACAAATTCTTGAGCTTGAACTCGTTTTGTCAGTGTAAAAATTGAGTCTGAGCTTAAGCTCACTTTTTATGCATGAAACCCAATATGTTTCTTTATATATGTATGTAGGTATCCGACATACCAATTTTCGTTAATATAAAGATACTTATATGGATTTCGAGTATTTGTCATTAATAAATCATTCTAAAGTCACATGCATCTGCTATAAATCTAAATATTTGGCAGCGTAAATTGACATGTAACAGCTGCTGGCATTTGCACAACAAAAAGACGTACTTTTTTTTATAAGAAAATCGTAGAAATAAATCAAAATATTGCGTAATACACCAACACCTTCACACACACATATTAATACGTACATTCCTCAAGCAGCCGATTTTTATAGGCAGACACCTTCTACTTTGATGCGTATACCATTTTTTGTTTTATTTTCCTGCTTCTGAATTTCCTCGCTTTCCATTTTTAGCGCGCTGTCACACTTTAAGCCTGATGTTTCTTGCACAAAGTTTTTTATCACTCCCTCACGTACATGCTCCTATGTGTAAGTATGTGAAAAGTCTTCAGTAGATAAAGTCATATGAATTAGGGTGTCTTGTAAAGAAACAAAAAAAAAAAAAAAATGTGTTCAAAAAAAAAAAATAAGCATCTTCGTTGGCTACACAAAGAAAATAAAGAAAGCGGGAAATGGCATACCAACAGAAATGTGTCCTTGCTTTGTGTTTAACAGCGCCACTCACACTGATTTAATCGCGTTGACAACTTGAATGCGCCGCATGATGTACTGCCGCTCGTTACTATCACACAACGATACGGAAAGCTATGCATAATGAAGTGAACAAATTGCCAGGAAAAATAGAAAAGAAAACGCAGAAAATAAAGAGAAGTGGATGAAGAATATCGGCAAGTATTTCCTTTCTTTCCTGCCATCATTGTGAGCGAATTCACCGAATATATATAATTGCGGCGGCGTGCGAAAATAGCGGTGTTGATTAGGGATGCAAACGATACATCGATATTTTGAGCAATTGTATTTCGATATGCTTGTATTTCCATCTTTTTTTTCACAGGCAAAGTTAGAACGGCCATTTTAAAAGATTAGCCAATTTAAAGTGTGCTTACCTGGTAATAGCCTTTTAAGCTCACTCACAGTAGTCAATGAGAAAGTTAAAGAAATATCGATATTTCGATACATCGATGGTTGGGAAGCCGTTTGGTTTTTTTTATACAATACATCGTATCATCGATTATATACTACACAATGTTTGCATCCCTAGCGGTGAGTTGTGTTTGTGTTACGGGGCGTATACGCAACCACTGCTGTTAATCATTCAAGTGTAATCGATGTGCAATGAAATCGCTTACATTATAACTATTTGCAATGAAAATCTCATTAAAATTTTATTACCTAAGTGTTGTAATGCATGTGCTTGGCAAGTATGTAAATGTATTTCAATTTCATATTGCGATGAACATACAAATGTTACAGTGATGGGCAAAATTATGTTTGCTAGGTACCTACTGAATGCAAGGGTATGTATTTAGGTATTCATGTTGTAGTAATAAATATCGAATACTATAGTATTAACGTATTTCAAGTGCGCTAATTAATCTAATTAAATGGCTTTATTTATTTTCTCAAGTGTAAGTACTGTATCAGTGGAGCCTTGTGAACAACGGTGTGGGTGTATGATGTATTTTCGAACGAATTTCCGTCATCCCTCGTCCAAACTAAATTTGAAAAATATTGCCAAATTGTATTGATTCCAAATAAAAACCTGAGAGGTTTGAATTTCCTAATTTGTCTGATGAGATAAAATAAGCAGCCTTTCATGCATCACAATTATAAATAGCATTTTACTTCCTCTATTTATTGACTGCATCAAAAATACTACAATAAAAAGCCATTTTCGCAAAATATCGCAACATAGAAGTGACGAATTAAACTTAAAATTCTTCATTTTACATATCTTTGACAGTCTAAACCAGAGTTTCAAAATTTTACTGATATCGGCGGACCCCCTGCTGCTACAAAATACGCTCTCACTCTGAGGAGTTATATTTTTTAAGCACATTGCAATTTCAAAAACTCACGGCTATAGCGTTACTCACATCATCTTCCCTACAAACTCCTCACATATTTAGCTCACTCATGAATTTCCATGAGGAGTATTTTTAAAGAGTTTGTCCGCAATGCCGGCATCGCTTTTACATATTTTCGTCATCACTTACGAGTACATTTTTAAACATAAAACTTGAAGCAACAAAACCGGATAGCTTTTTACGTCAAACTTTAAATTCAGAAACTGACAATAGAGAAAACATCGAATCTAGAAAAATCTATGAGAAACCACAAAGCAACGTATCAAATTTAGAGCATAATTGAAATGATTGCTAACTGATTTTTAACTCACAAAAGAATAAATCAAAATGGATTGCTCTTGAACTGAGTTGTAGTGAGGAGGAAGATGGAAGTTTTATTACTCCGTGAGCAATTTTTGTGAATAGTTACTTTTTTGCGATTTGTGAATGTCCTGCAGAACGTAGCAAACGAGAAAAAGTTTAGGTCAGTCGAACATACGGCAGCTGTTCAGATTTGCTGACTNCTGAATGTTCTGTAGAACGTAGCAGATGAAAAAAGTTTAGGTCAGTCGAACATACGGCAGCTGTTCAGATTTGCTGACTCCATGAACTGGTTAAAAGATTAGTAGCTGATTTCTAGATCTCTGTGGTATCACGCAATGCCCATTTTGTAGGCCTAAGTGTAATTTAACCAGAAGCCGCGTCAACTTAACCTAGGTACTGAGTAAACAAGCATTTAGTCCTGAAAAAATCCCCGATGTTTTGAAAAAAATTCGGAAAAGTAAAACGCGAAAATTACCGAAAAAACTAAAAAAAGCCAAAATACAGATTTTTCTTTCTGTTTCTGTAACTTTAAATATTTAGAAATCTTCTAAAAACTTTCGTAATTTAGTATTTGGAGCCCTCAAAGATTAGTATTAAAAATCTCCCAACTACCCAAGTTTTTTTACTTTAACATTCAACCATCTCCAAGCATCCATATAGGTACTTTAAATACGAAATTATTTACGTACGGCCATCACTGAATCCATATACTTATGTACATTAGACTGCATCACCAAAAAAAGTTCCGGTTTTTCCGCCGGGATTACAAAATCTATTATAAGTGTTTGAAGACGTCCAACAAAATGTTTCGGAAAAATACTAACATTTACGTGAGTTGGACCGATTTGAAAATACTTCCAAAAATGGAGTTTTTTGTGCATAAAAAAGTTTCTTAAAGAACTTTTTGAAAAAAATTCTCTCAGATGACAAAACAGATTAAGTTTAAAAAATCTGCATAAAAATATTTAAAAATCTTTTCAACGGAAACGTAATAATGAAATTTTTGATGCTGTTTTTTAACTTTTTNGTGTTTGAAGACGTCCAACAAAATGTTTCGGAAAAATACTAAGATTTACGTGAGTTGGACCGATTTGAAAATACTTCCAAAAAAAGTTTCTTAAAGAACTTTTTGAAAAAAATTCTCTCAGATGACAAAACAGATTAAGTTTAAAAAATCTGCATAAAAATATTTAAAAATCTTTTCAACGGAAACGTAATAATGAAATTTTTGATGCTGTTTTTTAACTTTTTNAATCTATTATAAGTGTTTGAAGACGTCCAACAAAATGTTTCGGAAAAATACTAACATTTACGTGAGTTGGACCGATTTGAAAATACTTCCAAAAATGGAGTTTTTTGTGCATAAAAAAGTTTCTTAAAGAACTTTTTGAAAAAAATTCTCTCAGATGACAAAACAGATTAAGTTTAAAAAATCTGCATAAAAATATTTAAAAATCTTTTCAACGGAAACGTAATAATGAAATTTTTGATGCTGTTTTTTAACTTTTTGCAAAGATTGGTTACGGAAAACTTGAATAACTGGCCCGAAACTATTCCGATTCAAGCTTATGGGGTCATCAGTAGAAAGATATTTTCCCATTTTTTTATTTGTGTGCAAGAAAAACTCATTCATGTCCCAATTTTTTTTTTTCAAATACCAACACATCGTCATTAAACTTGAAATGACGCTCGTTCATCCTACCTTTCTCTCGGAATAATTTAGGTTCAGTTATTCAAGTTTTTCTTATACNTTTACGGAAAACTTGAATAACTGGGCCGAAACTCTTCCGATGCAGGCTTATGGGGTATCAGTAGAAAGGTACTTTCCCATTTTTTTTTATTTGTGTGCAAAAAAAAACTCATTCTCGTCCCAATTTTTTTTTTTTTTCAAATACCAATACATCGTCATTAAACTTGAAATGACGCTCGTTCATCCTACCTTTCTCTCGGAATAATTTAGGTTCAGTTATTCAAGTTTTTCTTATACCAATCTTTGAAAAAAGTTCAAAAATAGCATCAAAAATCTCATTAGTACGATTCCGTAGAAACTTTTTAAAACATTTTTTTTTTAATTAAAAAAAAAAAATCTTTAATAAACTATTTTTATTCATAAAAAGACTCCATTTTTGGAGGAATGTTCAAATCGATCCAGCTCCCGTAAATCTCAATATTTTTCCGAAATATTTTGGTCGAAGTCTTAAAATATACTAACACATTGTCATTAAACTTAAAATGACGCTCTTTCATCCTACCTTTCTCTCGGAATTGAAGTTTTTCTTATACCAATCTTTGAAAAAAGTTCAAAAACAGCATCAAAAATCTCATTATTACGATTCCGTAGAACTTTTTTAATTTTTTTTTTAGATATTTTTATTAAAATTTTTTAAGCATATACCGTTTTGTCATTTGAGGGATTTTTTCAAAAAACATCTTTCAGAAACTATTTTTATTCATAAAAAAACTGCATTTTTGGAGGAATGTTCAAATCGGTCCAGCTCACGTAGATCTCAATATTTTTCCGAAATATTTTGGTCGAAGTCTTAAAATATACTAGATTTTATAATTCCAATGGNAGAACTTTTTTTAATTTTTTTTTTAGATATTTTTATTCAAATTTTTTAAGCATATACCGTTTTGTCATTTGAGGGATTTTTTCAAAAAACATCTTTCAGAAACTATTTTTATTCATAAAAAAACTGCATTTTTGGAGGAATGTTCAAATCGGTCCAGCTCACGTAGATCTCAATATTTTTCCGAAATATTTTGGTCGAAGTCTTAAAATATACTAGATTTTATAATTCCAATGGAAACACAGTACCGATTTTTTTTTGTGTGGGGAGTGATGCAGTCTAATGTATAGACATACATGATGTACATTCGATTTGCAAATAGCACACAGGCGCCATTAAACGNTTTGGAGGAATGTTCAAATCGATCCAGCTCACGCAAATCTCAATATTTTTCCGAAATATTTTGGTCGAAGTCTTAAAATATACTAACACATTGTCATTAAACTTAAAATGACGCTCTTTCATCCTACCTTTCTCTCGGAATTGAAGTTTTTCTTATACCAATCTTTGAAAAAAGTTCAAAAATAGCATCAAAAATCTCATTATTACGATTCCGTAGAAACTTTTTAAAACATTTTTTTTTTAATTAAAAAAAAAAAATCTTTAATAAACTATTTTTATTCATAAAAAGACTCCATTTTTGGAGGAATGTTCAAATCGATCCAGCTCCCGTAAATCTCAATATTTTTCCGAAATATTTTGGTCGAAGTCTTAAAATATACTAACACATTGTCATTAAACTTAAAATGACGCTCTTTCATCCTACCTTTCTCTCGGAATTGAAGTTTTTCTTATACCAATCTTTGAAAAAAGTTCAAAAACAGCATCAAAAATCTCATTATTACGATTCCGTAGAACTTTTTTTAATTTTTTTTTTAGATATTTTTATTCAAATTTTTTAAGCATATACCGTTTTGTCATTTGAGGGATTTTTTCAAAAAACATCTTTCAGAAACTATTTTTATTCATAAAAAAACTGCATTTTTGGAGGAATGTTCAAATCGGTCCAGCTCACGTAGATCTCAATATTTTTCCGAAATATTTTGGTCGAAGTCTTAAAATATACTAGATTTTATAATTCCAATGGAAACACAGTACCGATTTTTTTTTGTGTGGGGAGTGATGCAGTCTAATGTATAGACATACATGATGTACATTCGATTTGCAAATAGCACACAGACGCCATTAAACGTCATTTGTGCAATATTTCACATCCAATTGGGCGTATATGGTTTTCTTCACTCCACTCCTGTTCTGTTATTTTAAGCAATGCAATTTCGCTACTTGCGTGCAGAATTCAGTTAAAGTGCAGCTAATATAAAGAGATTGACGCAGATTACCCTTAGAGTGATTTGAATGGGCACCTTACCCCTTTTGCTGGGAAAGTCTGTGCGTAAAAAATCTTTAATTTAAACTGTAATTTATCTACCACATCGGTGGCGATCGAAACAGAAGCACTGCCAAACGTTAAATAAAAGATGTATATATTATTTGCCTATTGGTATATGTATATGTATGTAATACCAGTAAGGTCTTTGTGTCTGTTCATTGCCTTTAACTGTTTTTTTTTATACCTCTTAAGCACATACAATTTTATTAAACTTTGGTTCCTGCTTGCAAAAACCGGATGAAGAAGAAATAGATCTATGAAAAGTATATCGAATTAAACGAACGAATCAAAGGTACTTGTAGGATTTTGTTTTTCAATCCAAAAATATTTATAAAGTTAATTTTCCCTTAAAAAATCTGGAACAAAAATATATTTAGAACATATCGCTAGCTTAGAGTGAAAGTTGCTAAATCCACTTTTTATTAAAACACATATTTTAATACACGAGGCTAGAGAAATTAAAAATGCTTCGTCTCGAAAAGGGTAAAGGCCCTTGTTTTATGTTTTCTCGTTTATATTCAATGAAAGCAAACTTTTCGAAGTCCAAAAAAAGCTCCGAAAAGTCGAGAAGGGCAAAATAGTACAACAATTTTTTAATAAAATCGAATCCCTCTGATTCGTATGGAGTTTTGCTTTGCTTTAAACAGGCAAAATGTTATATTCAAAATTTTGCGAAATACTTGAAGAAAATAGTTTAATCGTTATTTTGTAATCTTTTTTTATTCTGTCATTTTTAATCGTTATTAAGTGATTTTTATTCATTCGATCATTTTTAGTTTTTATTATACTGACCGCGTATTAAATCTAACGGTTATAATATAATAGAAAAAATAAAAATCATTAAATAACGATTAAAAATGATCGAAAAATTCACGAAACTGTTTTCAGAAGTTTTCTAACACCCTCAAATTCTTAACTTATTCTTAAAAAGCCATTTTCGCATGATTCCGGCACTAAACAATTTTTTAGTTTGATCGATTTTTAAACAATTCTAGGTTTTTTTAAGTTTTGTAAGCGCATTGTAAACATGTGGAAAATTTTTGGAATAAATCTGAAATTTACATCAATTTTTATTATTTTTCCCACTTCTACAACATTTTTTTCCAAAATTTCAAAAGAAAGTTGTCTCTTTTAGTAAGCACTTCGAAAATAATGTTGAATTTCGAGTAAAACTAGGTACCATTCATTAAAATCAATCAAAAAATTATGAACTTATGACATTTTTAACCGACTTCCAAAAAAGGAGGAGGTTATTAGTTCGTGGGAATATTTTTTTTTTTGTTTTTTTTTTTATGTATGCTACCGCATAACTTTGGACCACGTCAACGGATTTCGATAATTATTTGCATAATTTTTCATACAAAAAAAAATTTGAATTTATTTTGTATGGAAAAAAATTTCTAATGCAGTCAGAAAAAAAATTATTAAAAATCAACGCGATTTTTTAGTAACTTAAACCTTGCACGTTATTGCCCTAGAATTTAATGGGTTATTAAACTGCATACTCAAAAAAATTCTGAAAAATCTGAATAAAAAGTTGAAAATTTAGCTGAAACTTTGCAGATTTTTCATAATTTTTGCACAAAGTTTGAAATCTGGATTTATATGGTTTTTGTTATATAATGAGCTAGACTTTTATGGAAAAATAATAAACATTAAATAAACGAAAGCAAAATAGCCAAAATTTATCAAAATATTGCTGGCTTAATTAGCCGATCACAAGTGTATGTACATATGTAAAAACTTAAAATTGGGTATAAAATAAATGAGCTAAAAATTGTTTAGTGCGGAAAGTCATGTAAAAGTGTTTTTTTTTTAAAGAATAAGTAGCGAATTTGAGGGTATCTACAAAGACTTTAAACGCAGTTTCGTGAGTTACTCGACCAGCCCTACGACCTGCACCAGGTTACTTAAACAGTTCATGATCAGTGTAACACCGTGTTCGTTTCGGTTCCTTACATATATTAGATTTTAGTATAAAAATTGTAATCGTGACTAATGTTATCTATTCTGAAATACCTTCCTTTAAGCTTTAAGAAATTTAATTAGCGCATATAAAAAATATTTTTTCAAGTACAAAAAATAGTAAAATAAAAATATCAATCCTTTTAAGTGACAACAAACGACACAAGCAGCAGTTCTGGCCACCAACAGCCGGCACTCATCAAATGTATATGTATGTACATTTGTACTACGTGCGCGTACGTATGCGGTTGTGCAATTAAACTTTGAGGTGCGCCCTCAATGTGAATTCATGTGCTGACTGTAATGTATTGCCGGACATGTGCTGTGCTAAATGCATACATACATACATACGTATGTACATACCTGCGAAAGTTTGTTTGCGCTGCCAACGTCGATTGCAACCATGCACAGCGGATGCCTAGCGATTGTATCATACTAACGCACACATACACGCACATTTCGCTTTGTTTGGGTTGTAAACAAAAATTTAATTGCATGCGATTGCAATATAGTAACAATAATTGCGTACGGAGATATGAGTCAGCGACGCTGCACACTGGCAAGTAAACAAGAAATGAGGGTATTAAATGAAGCCGAATGCAATGTGGACTGCGGTAGTTAGTTGTGGTTGATGAAGGATGATA
>NW_016165471.1:0-27538 GCF_001687245.7 Rhagoletis zephyria | reverse complement strand
TGGTTGGTAATTTTCATCATGAACTTACTAAAATATAACACAAAATATTGGGGTTTAATTCATTCAATTATGAGATGAGCGAAATCAGAACACAGTAACAACAAAACCGAAAAAAAAATCGTATGTAAATTTAAAAAATAATTTTTTATGGATTTTTTTCTGTTAGCAAATTACTTTTTTTTAACTATGTGTAAGAATTGTTCATGAAGGCTTGGGCCCTATGCTTGAATGAAATTAATAATATAGATTAGTAAATTAAGTAAAGAATGCTTATATAAATATTTTCATTACCAAGTGTACCGTTTGGCGACACCCATTTGTAACAAAATGGGTCTATATGTAATGTGCACACTTGTTGACCGAGATACAATAACAGTGAACGCATCGCCGTTACGCATGAACATTAGGGTGGCAAAAAAAACCCAGAAAATCAACTTTTTCGAATTTTACTAACATTTTTTTTTTAACGTGTGTAATATGCTTACGAATAAATAAAATATTAATGTTAAATATGCATCTTAGTTTTATGTTTTGAAGATCTCTGTAGGGAAATACATATTCCTATTCGATAAAAAAAAATCGTTATGTATTTTTAACGATTTTAGAACGATTCGGAAAAACGTTTTTTCGCCATGTAAAATTTATGGAAAACTTCAAAGACCGGCGGCACGTTTAAATATTAATCGATTTCAAAATAAAAACACGAGTCTCCTTATTTTCAATATTCTTCAGAAGAAGAAACTTTGGACCATCCTAATGTACATACATGTAATCGACCAATGGCCGTAAAAAAAACTTTACAATAGTAAAAATAGAAAAAACAACAAATACAATAGTAGCTGCTTCCATGTTGTACCAACATAAGCGAGTGGTCTGTGTATGTGGCTGCAAGTCCCAGTAATTCATTTTCATCTTCGTCTTGAGCTTCAGCTCAATCTCAGCATGTTACATGAAAGCTGCGTAGGTTAACAATCATAATTAGTATAACTTCTTTCTTTGTGGTTTGTTTTTATTGTATTTTCCAATTTGTATCTTTTAATATTTTTTCTCAAACATGTTTCTTCTGTTTCATTTTGTTTTTGTTGTCGCCTGACTTTTATTTGTACTGTAACGCGCTATGCTGGCGGATAGCTATCACTTTCACTGCTGCTTCACAGCTTGGATGCAACTGGGTATCTTCGACTTCGTCGTGTGTAAGCAGGTGCCAGCGGCGTAGGCAAACTGTTGATTTGACTAATTTGATATCTGCGCAGAAACAAGTTTAAGTGCAGTAAGAAGGGTGATACTATGGGTGATATGTGAAAAGGGAAAATAAGAGAAGAATGTTGTGGGAGAAGGAGCGGATGGGGAGTTGGAATCGTGATTGAAATGTAGGTTAAATATTGGCTGGCGAAACCCAGATTAAAGATTTGAATTTCATTCAAGCATTTTTTTCCATACAAAATAGGCTCGACAGAATTTTTATATGGAAGAAAATACGCAGCACCGTCAAAAAAAATTTCAAAAATCAACGGTATTCTGTAGCCACTTGAAATTTGCACTTTATTACATTAAAATTGCATGGGCTATAAAACTGAAAACTTTTCTAAAAATATTTTTAACTCATGCACTGCAGGTCATTAGAATAAAACACCGCTTTGTTGAAAATCAGATTACAAAAATTTTAAATTTTTTGAAAATTTTGAATTTTTCCAAACCCAGTTAGTTTCACCAATTTTGTTTTTTAGATTTGAAATTTTCGGAGATGTCTTTGTTTTGTAAGCAGGGAAAATCAAAGCGGTGCCTCATGATGTGGATATTTTAAGGACACCCTAATATAAAAATGTATTGCCTTTTGCAAACCTTGCTTTTCTACTATACTGGAAATAAGGTTACCAAATATTAGATATTTGCCTCATCGTATGTTAAAACAACATTACTTAATGCGTTTCTTATTTTTCTATTAAAGGACTTTGAAATTTCAAAGATATGATTATTTAAAAAACTATTTGAAAAATTCCGTGCAATGTAAAATATCAATATGGGTACCAAATGAAACAGAGCATATTCTCTAGAATTAAAAAAAAAAATGTTTTTTGGTTCTCAAGGACAAAGAGTTATTGAAATATTAACTAACCTAATTTTTTTTAGCTAATGAAGTAGTAAGGACGAAGCTCAACACTGTGGTCGTGTGTATATTGGTACTTCCGAAAATAAATTAATTTTTTTTTAAATAAATTTTTCAAATTTTGAAGGATATTTAAGGATAAAATTTTAAAAAGAGAGTTTTAATACATATTCGTCTTTAAGCACTAAAAATTATATCTATTTTTTAATTTTACAGAATTTTCTCTTTTATGTAATGCCCATATTATTATTCTATATTGCACCGGTTTTTTAATATAATTTTTTGAATTAATTATATCTTTGAAACTTCTTCTAACTATACTAATTACTTAAAATTTAAAAACGAAGTTTTACTATTCTTGGTCCTTAGTTTCGCAAATATATTGATTTGTGTGCGTAAAATTGACTGTCGCACGGTCGCAGATCAAAAACTTGATTTATTTTGCCAAAGAGAAGCGAAAATCCTGTTTTCGAGGCCCTTCTGAAGTTGTTGGCAGCAGTCTCGAACACCTTTATTTACAAAAGCAAATGAGTTTCAAATTCAGGTTCAGCGACCCCAAATTAGCCTAAAAAANTTTTTTTTTTCAAAATACAATACTGTCGGAAGAATTTCTGAATATAAATAAGACAATGCAGTTGATTTTGGGGTTTTATGGCCCTCTGGGTTGAATAGTAGAAATATACATACACATCGCGCCCTAACTGCCAAAAATACGTCAGCGAAGTTTCTTTCAAAATTCTATTGTTGATGCAGAAATGCATATAGATGTTCTAGGAACATTTCTTGCGTCGTTAGGGCTCGATATAATGATATAAATACATACATATTCCCGATGTCAAATTATTGCATAAATTACAAAGAAAATATTCTTTAGTTGATTCCAATGAACTCATCCAAGTTGAATTTAGCGTATATATATGGTAATTACCAGCAAGAACGAATTATTTATTACAATTTGTTTACCCTTTCTGCTAGTTCTCCTTTCTTATGCCGTTTAGTTATTTTTTCGTTTTTTCATTACAATACTTTTCTTTTCATGTCTAAATGCTTCAGTGATTGCACAGCGTGGGAGTTACCAAAAATTTGTAGTATTATAAATAGTGAAATATCATTCAGTACTTTGTTAACTTAACAGCACCAATACGAGTGAAGCAGGGATCACATGATTTGTATATTTGTACATTTGGCAGTAACATAGTGGTGTTGTCTAGAAATTTTGATCGAGAATAAGGTGAGCTCAATAATAACTTTCAAAACAAGACCACACTGTAACGGCGAAACTGGCCACATCTGTACAAACATACAATTCGTGTGATCGCTGCTTAAGACTGGTATACATTGCGCTATGAAAGTAAGCCGGCACAACAATCAAAGCATAACTGTTATTTTGTTTAAGAATTTAGATTAGCTTAAAATTTGATTTTTTTTCTTCCTCTATCGCCACTTGTATGTACTATATTTTATATTTGTTACAAGAAAAATAAGTTAAGTCAAAAGTAAATTACACATATATGTAAAATTTATGCAGTTACTTCCGAAAATAAATTAATTTGTTTCAGTTATTCAACTCAAAAATTCCGCTCTGAAAGTTTTCATGATTTTTCCTTTTAGATCTAACTACGGGCATATCTATAGTATACATATTTCACAGTCATAAAAACTTTATTCGCCAACTGTGAGCAATGAAAATTGAAATCTGAGCATACATACATATGTACATACATATGTACATACATATGTACTTACATTGCGACAATCGCTTGAATGATTACTTTCTTTTTATGGATCTAATGGCGAATGCGCATAGAAGTAAGTAGGTCAACAACTGGGTCGGCACTTGCACTTTTCAAACACTGAAACGCAAATAGATTGGAAATAAGAGAACAACAAAAGATGTAGAAGTAATGAAAAAGGCGATGGTAATTTCTGTAGAATAACCCAAACAAGCTAAGGCAATTGAATCAGTTTCGAAATGCTAAACAAATAATTTCTCAGACGGCTGCCTGAGGGCCAGCAAAGTAGTTAAAGTGTGTGAAATGGGCAGACAAACTGCTGGCGTGTGTCTGCAGATAAAAATTATGGACTTGAAATTGTATTGTAGCGTTTGCCTTTTATCGAAATCTAAATAAAATGGATACATGCAGAAGTAGGTGGCAGATTTTATTTCAAGGAAAGTGTCAGCCTAAATATTTAATGACGTAGGAATATACGCAGGCGTTTAAGCGAAATTTTTTTCATAAAACAATGGCCTCAAGCTCAACAAATTTTTTTCTTAATTTTAAGTTAAACAAATTTATTCTTCCGTGACCTCTACGGTAGGCCTCTGCGGAAATTTTCGAGCAAATAGCTTAATTCTATACAGTGCCGCAAGTGCCTGTAATAATGCTAATGGACTTCTAGATGTGTCTGTCTATCACTGCCCGGACACGTTTCTCCATCATACAAGGACTTCAGGTTGCTTCGATGCAGAGTTTTATCATCTCTGGAGAAAATGATTTGTGCGAACAGAAATTCTAGCTTGGCCGCGACCTCCATCAAAGCTACATACATATATCCCTTCTTCAAGTCTAACGGATAATGACTATCTTAAAGCGGCTTTTGTTAAGTTTCTCTTTTTATATTATGTCTTATAGCTCAGTTATGCATACTTAGCGTTGCATTAGAGTTGTCACATAAGAATCTATTAAACGGGCTTTGCGTGTAAGCGCTTGCCCAACGCATAGCACTTAACATGTAGAATTCTGCTGGGTTTTGATTTTTACGTAAAAATGGTATAGCAATGGAAAGTATGCATAACTTAGAAAAATTTTTTGCCGGTACTTTTAACCGGATCATGAATAAACTTTTATAAGGTTTGGACGAGTCGTAAGTCTCGTCGAGTAGAAAAAAACTGCATACTCAGGATTATGAATTGGCACTCAAAATGTTGGCTCACGGAGTTGCTAACAAACAAAACAAAAATTTTAGCAATTTTACATAACTGAACTGTAGTGGTTTTCGGTTAAGTTTTGTATTTCAAAATAAAAACGGTTCAGCCCGGGGTTCAGTTAGAAGCCCAAAAAAAGCGGCCGTTCGGTTCAAAAACCGGTTAGGTCGAAAACGGGTTTGCAGCCCTGATAGATATCTCAAAAGAATCTGGTGACCGCGAATTCATACATTGAGAAGAAAGTTTAATTACGTCAAGCAAATTAAGATAATAATGGTAATAACATCTGCCAATTCACAGTTTTAATTGTAAATTATAGTTTTTTAAATTACTCCTAGCACAAATTCCATAAAGTTTTTAAAAAATAAAGTTAATTAAAATATCTCTTCCGATTGTGGGAAATTTATTTTCTTTTGTTAATTTTGGGACTATTTCAGGATTTTTCTAAATACTTCGGGTATTTTCGTCAATTTTTGGGATTATCTGGGACTATATCGGATTCGGATACTTCGATTGGACTATTCGGGATTTTCTAGACTACTTCGAGATTTGATTCTTGATATGGATTCTCGGGACTATATTGGCAGCTTCGGGACTACTTCGATATCGCATAAATATATCAAGTAACATATATTAATATATATTAAATTATTTTTCCGACTATGGTGTACTTTTTTAAGGCACATTAATTTTCTGAAAAACCATTCGTTTTGAAGAGTACAGTTTTTTTATTAAACAATGTTTTTTGATATTTCACAGCCTTGGAAGAGAAAATCTGGCAACACTGACTATAAACAAAACATGGGTTGAGAGAGATATTTTTAATTGACGTAGCAAAACCCATTTCATCGGTGTAGGAACAGCCTCTGAAACTCGTTGGCGATTACGCAAAAGGTGTTGAATACAACTTTAACTTTTTAATTATATTGTCTAGTAACAGTGTTGCTTAAAAAGTTAATATATCTCTTGTTTATGCATAATTACTTAGTTCTTTATATATTTGTATGTGTAAACTTCACTTGGCAGCAAACTACTACATACTTCTTGAGTAAATATTGGTTTATGGGTGCAATTTTTTCTTTTCCTTTTATTAGTTACCACTTTGATGAGTAGCGCCTAATTACTGACAGTGGCCACAGAAAGCGGACACACAGCAACCTACAAACTTATAATAAAAAAAATGTAGACCTGCACACATACCTGCGCCAAGTAAGTTCTTGCAACACGCCTCATGGGCCACAAACCAAAGTTGGCTTGCGGTTGAAAATGGGCGAATGCGGCAAAACGAGTGAATGAATGTGATTGTGCAATATTATTAGTGCAGAACGTTGTACAAAGCACTTGTATGGAAGAAAATAAAAATCAAGACAAGTGCTAAATAACAAAAAAAAAAACATGGCTGTAAAGTGTACACAGAAATTTGTTGCAACAAGTGTTAAACTATAGTAAGGAGCATGCATATGCATGTAAAGAATTGCTCTAGAGAGGGGTAAATATTTTAGAAGTGCGAGACATTTGCTTGAATAGAGTTAATAAAAAAAATAAAATTGTTTATATCCACCGAATATATTATACATACTTGTGTATATACATTTCTGTGTCTGCTGTGTTGATATGTGGTTGATTGAAGGGGGCACATTTGTGCGTATAACTTTGCTAATAAATGGTTAGCTTGTAAATAATTGCATTCATTAAAATAACTGACATCCGAATGAGATGTTGGAGCAAATTTCCACTACAAGCACAACATAAATATGGAAATTTAACACTTATCGTTCCAGCATAAATATATATGTATGAATATACAAACAATAAATCATGAGAAAGAAACGTAATGTTATATTAATTTTCACAATTCACATTCAATGTTGATAAAGAGAAGAAAAATGATTACAGCATACATATGAATACATAAATATGTACATATTTACATATAAATATGTGTATGGATCATACATGAAGTTTCTTCAACCCCCACAACAACACTCTCACAATTTATTGTATAAGAAGTTGGGCATTTTATATCTTAATAAACTTTTTTTTTGACTTTCCATAACTGTGGAGTTGTAAGTCATAAACATTTAAGTTTATTTCTTATGTAAAACACACACACATGCCGATAATTTAATTTTTTTACGAATAAAAAAATGAAAATGCTGTGGTTTCCATATGAAAAAAAGTATAGAAATCAGCATAATCAATTTTCATTTCATATGTATAGACAACAGGGTGGTCAAAAAATGCATGTGAAAAGGTAAAGTCGGAATTTTTATGCTCTCACCCCCTAGGATTGTTCTATACCGAAAAAATATACCCTTATTTTTTTATTTTGGAAATTTTCAATATTTATATTTATATATATGTATAGATAAATAATTGACAAAAAATGCAATACTTTTTTAATAACCATAATTTGTGTCCCGTTTTTAAGTGGCAAATATGTATGTCCAGTTTTTGAATAACAGAAATTTATATCCATTCCTTAGTTATGTATTCTGAAAATTTATGATTAGGGATTATGTCCAGTTTTTTAAATTATCAGATCAGTTTTCAGTTTTCGCAATAACAGAAAAAGCAGTTAGGTTAATAAAAAATTGATGCTCACTTTTTAATTACCAACAATTTATGCGCAGTTTTTTAATCACCGAAATTTATGTACATATTTCAAAAGAAAATTATTATAATAAAATATGATGTCCAGTTTTTAAGCTGCCAAATATTTATGGCTAAATTTAAAAAAGTCAAAAAGATAATTCCAGTTTTTAAATTGTCAAAATGTTGGTACACGTTTCTTATATGTACATTTACAGAGTGCTACTCACGAACCTTTCTTTGCTGCACCAATTTGTTAAGTACCTACTTACATTTAAAAATTTAGAGCAGTTATTTTCTCACCCAAATGTAAACCCATGGAGTAATCTAATTTGTTAAATATTTTTTTAGTGTAATTAACCCATTTCGTACACCTGCTAATTAAATGAATGGTTTGAATTTGTGTTTATTCTGACAACAAGCTTGTCGGTGCTAATGAACTTCCAATAGGTAATCGTCTCCAGTATGTATGGTCATATTCACCTAATGCTATGCTGGCTAGTGACTCAAAGATTTCCGCATCAAATGCACATGCACTTGTCGTTCATCGTCAGCCGATAGCTGACAGCTGTCAGCGTTTGGCACTTGCGCAAGCAAACGAAGAAGAATACAACCAAATAAAAGAAGCAAAGTAGTAGCTGTCAGCCAAGAGGTAATTCACGCCTCTAACACAAAAGAGGAAGGTTGTAAAAAAATTAGAAAACATTTACAAAGTAGCACATACACACACACAAAAACACATTAATGCTAAAATGCAATCATACATTAAAGCAATTGCTGCTATAAAAAGCCAAGAATGATGCTAGAATGTAAAAGAATGACTGAAAAAATGAATGAAAATTTTTCAACAATAACAAAAGCAATGAAAAGCCAAAGAAAAAAGCATGACTAACAACAAAGCTTAGGTCGTGCTTAAGCAGCAACAGCGCCACAGGCAATAACTTGCGAAGAAGATGCAAAAGCAATTTATAAAGAAGCCACCACTGGCAGCAGCAACAGTTTCTCAACACCAACGGCGGCAGCAGCAGCAGCAGCAGCAACAGCAGTAATTGCCATCAACCTGCCCGCAAGAGCGGTGCATCGCTCGTTGGCTGTGCGAACCAGTGGCTGTAAGAACGTCAGCGTTGGCAGCAGTCGACGTTTGTCGGACAGCTGGCAAAGTAGGTCAATGTGTGCGCGCTACCAACCCAAAGAAAACGATTAAAAGTAACAGACAGCAAATATGCAACAGCTGAAAATAAAATGCGCAAATACAGACAAGTGGATGAACGGATGCGTCGCTCCGCAGAACGAAATAGAGATACATACCTACTTACTAGTATGCAAGAGTATATTTTCGAAGTTGAGGAATGAAAAGGACTTGGTGGTTCGTTCGATGCTTTAAGTGGTACTATGCACGTTGTGCGCTGGGTTTTAATGTAGGGGAAGTTTATTCAAATACAAGGAGCGAAAAGTTTAAGTTTAAACTCTTCGGAATAAGCTAAGACTTTGATAACTATTAGAAAAAATAAGGGAATTCATAGAATTTTAAGATTTCTATAATTTCAGAGGGCGGTTTCTTAATTTTACAGAAACCCTAAACCTACTATTCAAATTCGTCAATTCCATATGTTGGTTTATGGTAAGAGAAAAGGGGGTATAGCTCCACAACGGGCTCGGGTGAGGTCCCAAGTGAGCGAGTATAACAATCAGCAGCCACTTACACATTAAACTGAACTATTGTTATGAACAAGGAAAACTTATTAAATTTTAAAGGGCAAAACCCGAAGACAAAATTTGCCTCATATTTATTCGGGCAGCCATTTTAGGCTATGAAGTGGTACGAGATTTTCGGCAGCTCTAGGAATTTTTCGGGATTCCCCATGAACATTTTCTGCACGAGATTTTTCCAATCGAGGTCTTCACAAAGTTTTTGTTGAAAATGCCGTGAAGTTAAACTAATGTAAGAATTTTTAACGTGCGTTGACCGCTTAAAGCGACTAACTAAACTGCTAAGGCAATCGTGGTCAAAGGCGTGCAGTGCCAACTACACAACACAAACATCTTTTACGGTGCTAATATTTGCAAATGACTCGGTTTTTTGCCTAAGTGTATTATGTGCCATATTCTTATAGTCTTATACCTTCATTTCTCCCAACTGCTTATTCAACTCTTAACATTTTTATTTACACATAAATGGCTCTTTACACATATGCTCCTTTCTAGCTGCTATTTCGCAGCATTATAGTCGCTATATTTATTGTCCGCTTTTAATATTTAATTTTATACTTTTCTTCTTGCTGGCTGTTGATATATTTGCCTTTGCTCAAGTGATGGGTTTAGTGGCTATTGTGTTTAGTCAGCGGTGAATGACAGTTAACAATAAGTTTGGGATCAGAGCGCTGAGTGTGGTTTTGTGCAATGATTTCAAATTATAGAGTGTGGTTGTATAAATTAAAAGCTAATGTTTTTTGTTGTTTTTAGCGAAAATATCTGACTATATAAATTTAAATTAATGAAAATAACCAAACAAAAAATAAATCCCTTAAGGGAACTTTTGCCGAAGAAAACATGGGTCCAAAATCAGTTTGAAGTTGCCAAGTTGCGAAAATAGGTTTCTTAGCATTTTGCTGTAGTGTCGCAAATAAATGCTTAAATTTTGTATAAAAATGTGCTATGGTATGAGTAATTCGTTTCTGTGCTTATATTGTTTTTAACGTCCACCAGAGGGTGCAACAGTGAAAATTTCACATTTTCTTCGAAATCTATTATCAAAATTTGGCAAACTACAAGTTGACAATGGTAAAAACCGCATAGTAAAAAAAAATTTCCCACCCTAATGTATGTAGATTAATTTGAATGTGTGAATTTAAAAGCTCTGTATTATTTTCTAGCATCTTTTACGCTAAAAATGTTTAGCTTGTTTTGCTTTTTGCGACACACCTACGTACATACCATGTATGATGATGAGGTGACGTAAAAAAGTGGGCGAAGTTGTCGGCATAGCTGATATATCGGGGAGTGTGCACGAATGATACTTTATTATACTTGCGTATGTAAATATGTAGGTATGAGGCAAATAATAAACAGTATTGGGAGCGCAAAGGTAGGCGCCATCTTAAATTAGGCTTTTGGTACAAATAAGTCAGAACCGAAAGTTAACTTTCCTAACAAATGGCAGATTGGTATTTCTTATGACTGTACGGCATTTTGGCAAAATTTTAACGCTGGAGTTTTGTAGTCAGATTCGCAGACGGTTAATTTTAGAAAGTGTGATTGATGCAGTACTAAATCTTGGTCTCAGAAATAAAGGTAAGTGTTCAAGTAAAAAAAGCGATTGCGCCTGGGCGACACTGTGGAAATGAAAATTTCGTTACATATATGTATATATGTTTGTCACATAGTCAATATATGGTATTTAATTGGTTTGAAATTGTGAATAAATCGACAGGCTAGTAAATATAATGTTATAAGCTTAAGGTTATATTTTATCTCTTTTCTATCTTCATCCCTACCTCTATCCTTTTCGTTGTAATTACATTTATCTTAATGTCTTTTTCTTTATCTTTATACTCTCCTTTATCCTGAGCTATATCTTTTTATCTTTCATATATGAATATGTCACCATACCCTTTGTCATTTTAAAGGTAAAGTGTTTAAATTTACCATCTATTTAGTAGTCCAGGCTGTGAGCTGGCTGTACGCCTAATTTTATGAAAATCCGTTCAGCCGTTTCAGCGTGAAGAAGTTGCAAACATACTCAGTCACTCACAAACATTCACATTTTTATATACATTTTTTTTATTAGTTGAACTACTTACTTAGTTATTGATAATTACTAAAATATTATTCGAATAATTTTGTATGAATAACACTGTATACCACTTTCCGACATTTTGTTTTTTTTTGTTTGGGGGGGAATTAATTAAGTCAAGTCTTTCTGAAAGCCAGGGTTGTATATAGAAAAGTAATTTCTCCATTTTCTCAGGTTGCCGACTTTAAGCGTTTTTTTTATTGTACCCGTGCTCACTTGTTGTTGTTGGCGGGTTGTTTGTAACAGCCTAAAGGAATTGAGATCGATATCTAGAATGAATAGAGCAGACGATTAAGCCATGTCTGTCTGTCCGTCCGTCCGTCCTTATGTGTATACGATAACTCAACCAAAAATTGAGATATCTCAACGTAATATGGTTGCCCTTTATCCAAGGTTAAGGTTGATATTGAAAATGCTTAATCACGCCCACTTTCCATAAAAAGGGTATTTTCGAAAAATGCAAAAGCTGCGACATTTCAGTAAATATTGGATCCTAATTGATGAAAATTAGTATGTGAAGTAGAATTTTGGTACTAAATAAGGAAATTATGAAATTTTCGAAAAATGGGCGTGACCCCGCCCACTTATGATGAAAAGCTGTATCTCAGTAGCCGCTTCACCAAGCCTTACTAAACTCGACACGAGCCTTCATTACATCCAAAATAAGAAATCTTTTGAAAACCTCTGAAATTGGATAATAACCATGCCCACCTCTCACATAACGGTAATTTACAGAAACACAAAAACTGCGATAAATCAATATTGCATGCATTTGCAATTCATTTTTACCAAAAAGGGCCGCTTGGGTGCGCTTTGATGGACAAACTGGAAAAACCGGGGATGAACATGCATCATAAGTGCAGCCCATGTTTCTTCATGTTTTTTGGCACCAAGTTGCTCCCACCGGCTCGTTTTTGTAAAAAAAAAATTGCAGATTCGTATTCTTTGTACTTGCCTTCTTATGGTATAAATATTTGCATTTAAGTCACGTTTAATTGTTTTCAATGCTGCTATGCGACCACCAATTTCAATTGAAAAAAAACGCTTAAAATCACCTACCTGGGAAAACTAAGAAATAGCTTTTCTATATAAAATCCAGACTTTTAGAACAACTTGATTTTATCAATTTCTTAACCGAGTGCAGAACAGGGCAATTATTGATAAAAAAATATTCGCCAAAAATTCACCATTCAAGTTGCTTTCCTAAGTCTTTCGATTTACTGTCATACCACGCACCAACGCCTTTAACCAGCACGGCTCGCTGATTTCAGCGAATTCCACCGCATTACCGCTACATTCCATAGGGGCAAAAAATGTTGCGACTATGGCTATAATTTCGCCACCAAAATTATGTGAGGAATGTAACACTTCATTTATCAACACTTAAGCGAACACATGTGAACAAAAATACAATGTATACACTTAACTATATGGGTACTGAAAACTAATGTAAACCCAGCACAGGCTACGTAGCAAAGTGCGAAAAAGAAATATTATTTTAGTTTGTGTTATGAATTTGCAAATTAATTGTCCATACAATTTTGCTATTCATCTTCATTAAAAACTGAGACAGCAGGGCGGTGTAGGCATCATCACCGAAATCAAAGGCAATGACAGAAAGCAGCAGAGGGCATAAGGGTATTAAATGAAGAGAAAAATGTTAGAAACAAACAGTAAAATAGGTAAAGTATAGAAATATTTGGACGGGCATTACTGGCCGTTAAAACAAACGAATTCATAAACAAAATGGACAGTGTGACTGAGTATGGTAACGGTATGCGAGCTTAAGCATACATAAAGATTGAAAAGATTTCTTTCTACAATTCTGGCTACACACATACTGCATACATACATATCTGTATGAATGTACTTTTGTATGTATATGTCTTGTATGCCTAGTCTCGGGCATATTTAGCGCCATCGGCTCTTGCTTGCTGACCGCCTCTTCGAATACTCACAAACGCGTACAGAGATATTCTGCTTTACCGACGTAGCACCTGCTTGCTTTACTACATATACTTCTTGGCTGCTGCCTCCAATCTACCCACCTGCCGTGTGGCCATTTTCTATATTTTCAATAGGCATAAATATTTCGCAGAAAAACAGTTACAAAAAGTGTTCGAGCAAAAATTGCCATTTCATGTGATAGCTAAGCGGTAGTCATGTGGCAGCAACCACAACAACAACATACACGTATGAATGAACAGGGAAATAAAAGCAAACAATCTCATCAATAAACAACAACAAGCAACAGCATGAAAGAAGCAATCGTTTGTTCTACTTCTTTGAGCATGTTGCAGCAGCATGTTGCCAGCGCATAAGAATGTTGCTTTATTCAGCTGCATAAACTTTTCAATATTTTATTATTATCGCATTTTGAATTTGCATATTTTTATTGTTTTTGTTGCAGCAAATGTTGCTTGCCATAAAAGTCTACGCATAAATAACTAGCTAGCCATTCAGTGCAGTTACGTTCCAACCATTTAGGTGCTATTAAACGACCGGTCAGCTAGTCAGCCAATTGGGTGCGCGTTGGATAACAGGTTCCTAGCAGCACACGCTTGCCTAGCAGTCCGCGCACGCCAATGATCTTGCAATGTGTGGCGATTGTTGGTTTCTTTGATTTTTTGTACTTGTTGTTGCTGTTCTTGTAATCGCATGTGCTGTAATCAGCAATGAACGAAGTGGTAATCGACAATGCAAACATTTAAACACAAACATATGTATATGTATGTACATATGTACATTAGGGTTACAAAAATATATGAGCGGGAAAAAAGTTTAAAATGTTAAGCTCTCATGTCTGTGAAGTAGGCATACGGTATGATGCAAAAAAAAACAAAAAAAAAACACAGGCTATCTGACTGAGTGAAAAGGAAAAAAGTTGTGGATATTTTGACGAAAAAAAAAATGATATGTGGCAAAAAGGCAAATAAAAAATTGTTCTGAGTAGCTTTTCATTATATCTAGAGTTCCTGAAAAGCAAAAAAAGTTCTGCAAAATTGCCTCAAAAAATAGTCTCGAAAGGGGAAACAAAGTTTTCCGATATAAAGATGTTGATTGTCAGAAATTCTATACCATTTCGACAAAAGTTTGGGGCAGTTACAAATGTAAATTTTTTAACAAAATTATACGGATATATTTTTTTAATTCCATTTAGAAAACTTGAGAGTTTAAAATTTTTAACTTTTTTTTGAACCTCTCTAATGTGCATTGTATATGGCTGTGTGCGCACGGCTGGCAAACAGGTTCTACCGCCAATTTCGGTCATTGGATGCGGTGAATTGGATTTGACCGCATTTTCCCGTTTAAGAACGGTGCGCGCTCAACAACGCCATAGCGGTGCATGTGCGCATGCCAAGCCAGGCCAGGGAAAAAATGCTACATGTAAAAGCTATAAAAATAAATAACAACAACAAAAATTTGGTAAGTTTAGTAAGTTAAATAAAAAACCTATGCAAATATAGAATGGAATTTATGGCGCAAATAAAATCGCAGTTTCGTTTATTTCTTCTAAGTAAGACGTTTAATTGTTCATTAAATTTTATTAAAGCACGCTGGCATTTTTAGTATATTCTAGCTTACCGTTAAATGTACAAAAAAATATTTTTTATTTTGATACACATATTTTTTTTTCAAATCTCTTACTTAGTTGGTGGTTATGTTCTTGCTACGCAAATTCGATTTAATTACCTTAAGCTTAGTATGCAGCTCTCATGATAACGAAAAAATCATATGAAATGATGTTCAAGAATTGAAAAATTTATTTCTTTTAAATTTTCCTAAATCAGTTTATACCGCTCAAGAAATAAATGCGCGTATAATTTTTGTCTTCAAGAAAATTTACAGCAAAGCAAAGTACTTTTTTTAAGCAATAGAAATAATGAAACATAATTCTTCAGTTTTTCTTTTTCGAGGGCTGTATACTAAACTCTAAAGCTAAAAGCAAAGGTTCAGCAATACTTCAACTTCAACTTGCCACAGCCCTTTTATCGTGTGTTTAATATGGATTGACGCCTTTACTTAATCCTGTTCAGCAGGTTATCTTGGAAGCGGAATTATGAGGAAAAACTTAAAAAGGCATCAGTTGCTTTGCGTTGATGCATGGAGCCAAATGCTGGATTTAAAATGCTAAAATCGAATTAATAGCATCAATAATCATGTTTACCATTTTTGTAGAGACCAGGAGTGCCAGTAACTCTCGAAATTCGAAAGTTTTTTAAGACCCTTGGAGTGGCAATATTTAAGTATAGTATTTGGGGTGCATTCTACAATAATTTTAGTTATGAATATTTTTTTTTTACACCGAATTTGAGTAAAATGAGTACATTACGAATTAAAAAATTTTTTTTTTGAAGCTCATTAAATTTTAGTATAACAAAGCGCAAGTTATCAGCTACTGCAAAATTACGTTAATTTTTAATATTTTTTATGCTGATAGTTTCTTGCACCTTTTTTTTATGGAAGAAAATGAGCAAAATCGTTTTCAAAGAAAATCAAAAAAAAAATTTTAATGTACTCATTTTACTCAATTTAGGTGTAAAAAAAATTCCTATCTCAAATTATTGTAAAGTGCACCCCATAATACTAAATTTAGATATTGCGCAATACTCAGTTCTACCATTGCGATTTTTTTAAATTTTTTTTTTTTGAGATGGCATATTTTCAAAAACTATTTTTTTATCACAAAATTTGTATGTGAAAAATTTTACAAGAAAATAAGAAATAGTAAAAATATTTTGATGTGTGTATGTGTAGTTTTTTTCAAACTTTTTCTTTGCCCCGTTCTCGAAATATTTGGAAAACTATTAAATCGATTTGTTTTTTGTGCTGTAAAGCTTTTAAATATGTATTAATCAAGCTCAAATTTCATAT
Source organism: Rhagoletis zephyria (assembly GCF_001687245.7). Taxonomy (NCBI): domain Eukaryota; kingdom Metazoa; phylum Arthropoda; class Insecta; order Diptera; family Tephritidae; genus Rhagoletis; species Rhagoletis zephyria. Next base: position 11,245 of record NW_016165471.1, on the reverse strand, counting down.
TTGTTTATTATTTATTTTTATGCATCAACCCTAAAAATTTTAAACAAATCAAACACATGAAGTGTGAACCCCGTCCGTTTTGGTATGGAAAACGCCATATATAAATTTCGATAACTCGGTTAATTTTATACCTCCACATTAGAGTGGTCCAAAAAAATTAAGTCGGAGTTTTAGTGCCGGCACAGCCTAGGATTGATCTATCTTGAAAAAAATATGCCCCTATTTTTTTATTTTGAAATCAAAAAATATTTAGGGAGTGCTCAAAGCGCTCAAAGTTTTCCATGTATTTTATATGGAGAAAAAACAATTTTTCGTAGAAATGGAATAAAACTCTTGAAAATCAATATTTTTCGACCGGAAAACTGTGGTTCTCTTCAGGAGACATCCAGTATTAATATACAATTGTTTATTTAACCATTTTTTTTATGATTAAAGATTTTTTATTGGTCCCCCCATTGCATTTTCTAAGGGCTTTGGAGGACCTATAAAATCTAGTTACCATGAAAAAATTGTTAAAGAAACAATTGAGTATTATTATTGAGAATCTCCTGAAGATAAGTAAAGTTTTCCGATCGAAAAATATTGATTTTCAGGAATTCTACACTATTTCTACGAAAAGTGGTTTTTTATCCATATAAAATACATGGAAAACTTTTAGCGCTTTGAGCGTAAATTATTTTTTACTTCAAAATAAAAAAAAATATGGGTATATTTTTTTCGGTATATAACAATCCTAGGGGGTGGCGGCATTAAAAATCTGACCTTATTTTTTTTTACATACATTATTGGACCACTTTACTCCACATTTTTCAAAAGCTAAATATTGACAAATTTCTATAACTCGTTATATGCTGGTAACATGCAGAAAATTCGATAGGTAGGTATAACCCGATAAATTTATACGACATTGAAATCTCGATAGCTTGATTTATTTTGAAAATTCCAAAAACTTTAATTCTATAAATTTCAGTAAATCAAAAAATTTCGATAACTCGATAAGTTTAAAAAAACTCGGTGTATTACGATTACTCTTTGGTTATTGAAAACTTGATAAATTTAATTAACTTGACAAATTTCCATAGACCCATTTATTTTAAAAGCTGGATAACTATCCTTAAATATCGATAACTAATTTCGAAAAATATTATAAAAAATTTCCTCATAATAATTTTTCTTAATTCTTATGTCTTTGCAGGTTGCAACAACAACTATTTATTTTCAACTAATTTATAAACCATAAAAACTCTCCTCATCTACTGCAAAATATCTTTCTCTCGTTCTGGTGACCTCATATATCATAGGCATAGCAAATGACTTACGAAGGTCATGTGGGTTCTCAAAGGTAATATAGATGAGATCAAACTGTCGACCATTTTAAACCAAACCATACATAGACAAATCGGAATCCACCTTTTTCATCAGTATCATTCGCCATATATTTATCGATGCGTAGCCTCAAATCTATAGCGCAGTTGAAAGAATTTATCGGAAATTACATCGATATATTTGTCAGTAGTATATGAAATGACTTTAAAGTTCACATTTTTATCGATATCTTTATTTATAAATATTGCTTGTGAAATCTACACTGCTTTCGAAGTAGTTATCGATATATTCATTATAGTCGATTGAGTTTTGTATTTTTACATGCATTTGGTGATAATATTTCGGATAACTTACAATCGTTTAAAGCAAATCGCAAGACATACCTGAAACAAAAATAAGAGAATATATTAATATTTATATATATTATGATTAGAGAATAATTTTAATAAATAAGTTCTAATTGATCTATGATTATTTAAGTATTCTTCTTTGCTCAATTAACATCTACGTTGTGTATTAATTCAAAACACAAGCATTCGTACATAGTACTTACATATATATGTATATACATGAAACATAACTTCTCAAACAAATCGGGAGAAAACTGGGTCAACAACAAAGCCATTGCACTTAAATTCAAACACCTGCAAAAATTCGAAAGAAGAAAAAACTGAACTCTACTCACAGGCATACGCACGCAAGCGCTCCCCAAAGAGAATGCGCTAGAATGATTCGTTAGAAAATGTTGCATATACAAGCTGCCTGCCACAAGCACTCACTCACACCAAATGCATATTAATATGTGGATATATTTGGATATGTGTGTTTGTGAAGCATCAATGAAAACCGCAAGGCTAGGCGAAAACTAGCAAATAGTTGGAATGTGCTGCCTTGGCAGCTGCTGGCGGCCGGTTTTCGAAGCAAAGCTAATTTGTTGCTGTCAAGGTAGGCGGTGAGCAAAAATAAAACCAAAAACAAATATAAAATCTATGACTTCTCCAGCAACAATAAAGCAGCATAAGTATTACGACTCAATGCAGTGGGACAGTGGTCAGCTGCAACTGGTGTACGTACAACTGATTTGTGACGATCATGATTGGATGCATTTAGCAACAAATCGATTCAAGCGAATATACATAAAAAAAAAACGTAAATTAATCAAACTCCAGTTGTTGCGTTCAATGATGATTTTCCCAGGCACATTACGCGTCAGTTTGCTTTGCATTCTCATGAAATGTTGCATTTGCATTTGATTGGCAGTTCACATGACCGCCACTTAGGTACATACATATGTACATAAGTACATATGTGTCCAGTGCTACACATTTGTATTATTGCACTTTAAGTTTTAGTGTTTGATTTTATTTCATAGGTTTTATGTTTTATTGTAAATTTTTTGCTTTTTTATTTTCTACTTGATATATACATTTTTTTTCCTGTACCACTAATCGTGCTTTGTTTTGCGGTTGTTTATGTTTATCATGTTTGCACATTCTTTGCATTTCAATTAAAATTGAATTTATGTCGTAGCAAATGAAAAATTATTTTAAATATTACATCATGTGTATGTGTTGCTGGCTTGAGAGCTGACAGCTGCAATGCATAATTAGCACATACAAATTACATGCTTTACTATTGCGATGCTTTTATATACATACATACATATGTATGTTTGTACCTTTATTTAATAACTTCGTTATAAAGGCAGCATATAGCTAAGAATTTTGTGTAAATTTCGTGTTGGTGTAATGCAACCTTGTGCTGACATTCCAAAGCTATGTACATACATACCACAGCTATTGGGAGTAGCGAGTTCGCTGCTTAAGTCTTTAGTTTGTTGTGCCGAGGAATTTGTTTATTAGCTGTCTGCACGAGTACGTTGCAGTAGTCAATGTTTGTTATCGCTTACAATAGTATATGTGCAGAGCTTGTTCAGCAATAATAATTTGGTATTCTATCTTTTATGTTTAAAAGACTAAGCATGTTAAGTATTTTCGCAATTATCTAGTCAAAATGGAACACTAATAATATGCTAAATACACAAAAGAGTGTAAAGATAGTAAGTTTTTCTGGCCAAATATTTCCGGGTCTCAAGAATTCATAGGGAGTGTTTTTAAACACCCTAAAAATGTTTCGAGACTTTCGTATATTTTTTCAAGACTATTCTGAGGTTTTCGGGAATTTTCGATATGGAGACTGTGCTCAAATTTTGTAGTTGTAATTTTTAGAGCTTTACGAAAACGCCTATTGCACGAGAACTAATGAAGCGATTAAAAAAAAAAAATATTGGCTTATTTTGGGGTCAAGTTTGAGCCTTTAAAGTGCTATCGCAACTTATTATTTGCAGATAAAACTTTGATTTTCAGGATATAGATTCTTTGGAGCAATAGAACTATTACCATGGGTTTTAAATAAATTCAACAGATATTCAGAAAAATTAGCTAATTTTTTTTATTACCAAAATGCTCGAAAACCGCTCGAATGATTTTGTTTTCGTTTGCTTTAGTCAAAAACTCAAGATTTTTCCTTTCGTTTTGTATACGGAAAGTATTGGTTGATATCTTCTAAGTATGTATGTTTATTTGAGTTATATATATGGGCATAAATGATTTTTCACACAAAAACACTTCGTCATCATTTTGCAAACACCTGCATGCATTGGAAGTGAGAGAAAGAGACAAAAAGTTTGTGTGTGTAGGTGTATCGGCTTTTGGTTAACACATAGCGCAATAGTTATAACCAAATCGCAGCGTGAATACATATACGAGGGTGGATTGAAAAGTCGTTAGAATGAAAAACTAGACATTGGTTTTTTAACAAAAAATTTATTTATTTTTCAACATAATCTCCTTTTAAGTCAATACATTTTTTCCAACGCTTTTCTAACATATTTATTCCTTCTCTAAAATAAGTTTTTTCAAAACCTTCAAAATAAGTATTTGTTGCAGCTATAACTTCACTATTTGACACAAATCTTTTTCCGCCGAGCCATTTTTTCATATTTGGAAAAAGGAAAAAGTCACTGGGAGCTAAATCTGGCGAATATGGCGGATGAGGGAGCAATTCATAGCCTAACTCATTTATTTTTTCCTGCGTTTTCCAAGATGAATGTGAAGGAGCGTTATCATGATGAAAGAGGATTTTCTTCTTTTTCAAATGTGGCCGTTTTTGCTTAATATTTTGGTCCAATGTATCCAACAAAGATGAATAATATTCAGCTGTGATGGTTTTACCCTTTTCAAGATAATCTATGAAAATTATACCTTGTGCATCCCAAAAAATAGATGCCATAACCTTACCAGCTGATGCAACGACCTTTGCCTTCTTTGGAGCACTTGAGCCACGTTCTACCCATTGTTTGGACTGTTCTTTAGACTCTGGTGTATAGTGGTGGATCCACGTTTCATCCATCGTTATGAAACGACGCAAAAATTCCGATGGATTTCTGTTAAACATGTCTAAACCAACTTTTGAAGTCGACATTCGGTTCATTTTTTGCAGAGGAGTTAGCAAACGCGGCACCCATCTTGCTGAAAGCTTTTTCATACCCAATTCATCATGTATTATGTTATGCACACGTTCATAACTAATGTTCACAATGTCAGCAATCTCTCTCAATTTAATTCTTCGATCTTGTGTGACAATTTTGTACACTTTTTCCACCGTTTCTGGAGTCGTTACCTCTTTTGGCCTCCCAGAGCGTGGCTCATCTTTGGTGCTTATCCGACCACGTTTAAACTCGTTTACCCAATTGTAAACTGTTGCATTTGAGGGTGCATGTTCCCCTAATACTGTCTGCAACTCCTCAATAATTTGTTTCTGGTTTAAACCTTTCAAATGAAAGTACTTTATAACAGCACGAAGTTCACTTTTTTCCATTTTTAATAAAAATACAATAGTGTTTTGCAAAAATAATTCTCAAAAAAGTACCGTTTGACCATATGTTATGAAATTTTGACAGCTCGCTTTTGACAGTTCACTTTTAACATTCACAATAATTAAGTAAATTAATGACCGATAGATGTCGCAATTCTAACGACTTTTCAATCCACCCTCGTATACGTACATAGTTAAAGAAAAGGATAAAGGCAAAGGTGAAGACCTAGACACTTTATTTATATAAGGGCAAAGGAGAAGGGGAATATGTATGTAGATGAAGAATATAATAAAAATAAAAGTAAAAACAATGATAAACACATATTACAGAAAAGGATGAGGTTGAGGATACCGATAAAAGTAAAGGTGAAGATAGAGGAAGAAAGATTAAAATAATGATAATTATAGAAAAAAGTATATAGATGGAGACTCAGAGACTCAATCGATTATCGGGACTTATCGATATTATAATCGATATTTCATCGGTTTTGTTATCGTTATTTTTATCGATTTTGTTATCGAAATGTTTATCGATATCGCTACTGATTTTGCTATCGATATTTTCGCAAATTATCGATATAATAACCGATATTTTTTATCGAATTATTATAGATATTTTAATAGATTTTGTAATTGATTATTTATCGATTTTGTAACCGAGTTTGTTATCGATATTTTTATCGATTTTGTTGCCGATATTTATATCGATTGTGTTTTGCTATCGATTTTGTTATCGATTTTGTCGTCTTTATATATTTATCAATTTTGTTATCGATGTTTTCATCGCTTTTGTTATCGATGTTTTTATCGATTTTGTTATCGATCTTTCTATCGATATTATTATCGCTTTTTTATCGATATTTTTTTCTTAATGTGTGCTTTCGCTTTTGACTGGGATGTGCTGTTAACCATACCACGTATTCTACGCTTAAATTTAGCGGCTGTGTCTCCGATACAGCCTGCAGACCAAGACGAGGGCAGTTGACTGTTCCTTTTTCAGCAACTTTGGATATTTTGTGCGTTTTTCTTTCGGTACTTTTAGAGTTTTTTTGGGATTTTTTTTTGGCATGTTTGAAGATTTCATTGGTATTTTTTGGAAGTTTTGGGGAGATTCCGGAATATTTCGTTTTTCACTGTGGTGAATTCAAAGGCCTTGTTCAAAAACCGAGCTGTGCACTTTATGATTACGATTACATTTCAATTACGATTGCTTAATTTTAGTCCCTAAACTATATAAGATTATAATTACTTTAGTTGTAATCATAAATGTTACCATTACGAGTGTAATAATTGTAATCTTAAAATTGTTAGGACTAATATTACTATTTATAACCGTAATCATGAAACACATGATTTCGAATACTGTTATTGTAATTCGAAAAATGTTAGGAACACAATTACTGTAAGTGCAATCATGAAAACTACGATTACGACTACCTTAAGTATAATCCTGAAAATATTATGATTACAATTAATGTAATCATAACCAAGAAAATTTTAGCTGCGATTTACTTGTATTCTGTAGAGGTTTCGTAGTTAACTTTCGGAACTTTCACCGAAAAGTATGTAAATCTGAGTTAAAGTCGAGTTCGGTTGGCCTATATATTTCCACATTAGTTTTGGCTGTGCACAAGTTCGCTCGGGTATAAAAATTTACTGAAAAATTCTAATTCCCCGCAGTGTAGGAAGTAATTTCTACATGTACATATTATATTTAAACTTTCTCCGATCGTATTAATAAACGTACAAGTAGATAAAATTATTCATAGAAAAGAACCAAAATCTAAAATAGTCTAACGGTTTTATGGCACACGTGCAATCAAATTTGAATATATTAAATCAAAGATTTCTATTTTAAAGACTCTCAAAAGTTGTTGGTTGTTTTTGATTGCCGTAGCTGCTATGACTTCAGCTTTGCTCAATCTGAGCTCACTAACGGAGTTGTGACAAATGCTAATGACCAGACAACAAAGTCGCTGAGTTATTTTGAGATACTAAGCATTCATATATGTATGCCTACATGTCAGATCGATAATGTTTAACACATCTAAGAGCGGCTTAGAGCAGCGTAGAAATTTTTCAAAGCATTGCCTGTATGCAAATTAGTACTAAGTGGGCGACAAATATAAAGCTAAGAGAGAAGGGAAATGAGTAAAAAAGAAATGGATTAACTACTTAGTATCTAAGTATTTATACGTAATTCCGTGTTTGCATATATGCGCGTGTTAACTAGCCACGCAGTGAAAATTCAAAGCTGTCGTCAAACATTCTAGTAGAGCTACTGTAGGGCTGCCATAATCCTGAACCCATCAATCAGGACGCTTATTCCCTATAAATTATGTTTATTTGATTCTGGCGTTGTAGTATTTGGAATTGATATTATAAGCCATGTAGTTTTGTGACACAATCCGTAGAGCTGAATGATTGAAGGAGAAGGAAATGCTCAAGTTCTGATTTTTTTTAATCATAAAATAACAAATTTCTCTTGACAGTGACGTAACTTGGAAACATGTTTGGCGCTTTTAACGCGGTATTGAATGCTTGCCTTACCACCATTAGAAATTTTCACATATCCTAATATGCGATTCATGATCATTTGAGCCATTGTGTATATGCATAACCTAAGGATAATTAAGGTAGGCTGTCTGAAGTGATGCTATTCTAAAAGACTTACCCAATAAGGTCTGAAAAGTGCTGAAAGTGATTCCCTGTGTGCTTCCTAGAAAGCGGTTTCCTATTTACAATTTACGCGAATGTACTTAAGTATATGTTTATATTATTTAGCATTGCTAATTGGATTCAGTAAGCATTTTAAGTCTCAATAAAACATATTTCATTTGAACATTAAATATTTAAATTCCTTAAAGAGGTATGAATTCTATGAACTAAGAACAGCTTTAAAAGAAGTTTTTCAAAATTCCTTCAGAAGTACGTCCTACAAAAGCCCTTCTGAAAGCTCTTCTTTGAGTAGCGAAAGCAGAAGCCCTTCAATTTGTGCCACTCCGTACAAAAAGGCAGGAGAAAGCAATTATTTTCAGAATTCCTTTTGAAAGAGATTTTATGTAATGAAATTATCTACTGCGTAGTATGTGTGACCCCTCAGCATCAACTTATTACTGCTTTATGAGATTTGAGAAGTGTATAAGTTGCATAAAAATGATGTTTGCACATGCAGCTGTTCAAAGATCTGTGCTGCTTTTCATGCAGGTAGTTTGTATTTAGATGCTTAGGTTTAAGACTGCTTGAAGGTGTTGAATATTTTTCACTTGGCCAATTGTCTGGGTTATGTTAGGTTAGACGGGCAGCTTTAGCTATCTAACAGGCAACGTTGAATTTGTATCAGACCACGATCGTTGACTTTGACCGCAATCTTAAAATAAAGTGACAGATCTTAATATTGTCCCAAGCTTTGGCAAGATACCGATATTCGGACATGGCCACAAAATGTACACTGCAATAGAATCTAGGCTCTTCTTTTAGAAACTGGCTTTCAGAGGGGTCTTTATATTCTTATAATACTACTGAGTATTGCAGGCTAAGAAAAATGTAAAACCTAGATAAATGCAGTTGACTTGGCGCTGGTAACTATTCTAGTTTAATCAAAACTTGGATTCATAGTCGATATATCAAGGCTCGGGTATCAGTGTCGATTCAATAATGGCGAAGAACTCCACAATCTTTTCGATGGCAATATAGTTCCGAGTTATAGTGGTATTTCGAGTGGTATGGTATTTATTTAAATAAAAAATACTTTTGCAAAAAGTATTTAAATACAAAATACAAGTTTTTCGAAAATACAAATTAACATGAAACTTTTGAAATCACATACATGTCTGATTTACATACACCCCGTATATATAATCGCATCACATACACATTTATTGAAGAGAATTAACAATGAATTTTTTCTTTCTTTTTCAGATAAAAAATCGTTGAGCATACATAAGAAAGATATTCATTATCTTCTTGCAAATATAAGGAAGCTAAAATCCTTTATACATATTTATTTAAAATCACTTTTTTTTTGTTTAAACTACTAAATTTTTATGCACATTCCACTTCATATTGCCCACATTACCATATTCACTTGGCTGCCGTTCATTTATTAAGCAATAAAAGTTTAATTATTCATTTGCTTTAAGCCATATGCATGTACAGTGTAAATGTTTGCACGCATGTATTCGTGTATTCATCGCTGTTGCAATTAGCCACAAATATGTTAATAATTACCACCACAGTTTTCCTTCCTGCAATTTGAAGCCAACAACCGATTTTCAATGCACGCAATGAAATTTAAATGAAAATTAAGTCGTTAACACAAATCAGCCATCTGAATGCGCGAATATCGGCGAATGTAAAGCAAATTAAATAAAACAATAAAAAAATGCAGAAAAGTATAAAAAATATAAGAAAGTGGATTGAGATATACGAAATGCCACAGAAAATTATAAAATAGTTACGTGGAACTATAAAGTATTCATAGTTGTGCGAGGTGGTGCAATCGTCGACCTGCTTTGCAAATACAATTTCTCTACGACTATTTGACTACAACCGTTTAATTTTCACCATTGAGAAGGTCCACCAAGGGTAATATTTGTGTATATGCTGTGTTCTTCTATGAGACAATTCTACATAGTGTAGTATAGCGAACACACGGTACTCTTTGTGCGCGGCGTAATTTAACGGATTTGAGAGGCTGTGCAACTTTGTTCTTTGGATTGCAGCTGTGAATATACTGCTCCAACCTGAAGACAATTATCTCCTCGAACATACTCTGTAGTCTGTTGAATTTGAATCGTAAGACTTTCGTATGTCTTGGAAAGTTGTTCGCTCTAAGGTGGATGAAGGACAAGTGGGATATTCTCTCCTCAGTACGCAAATGCACTCAAAGTTCGCTATTTTACCATTGAAAGAAAAGATATTACCGACTATATATGCACACAAAAGCAGGTCATTAAAAATTAGATAAAATAATTTTATCGTTTGAACCTGGCCATACAATTCTTTTAACTTAAAACTTGATATAGTTATATGTAAGCTTTAAAACTGTGCATACAGTTCTGGTAATTTTCAAATTGGACATATGTACATTTTTGGTAATTAAAAAACTGGACATAATTTTTTGGCCATATTAAATGTGGACATAATTTTTTAGTAGCAAAAAAACTGAACATTAATTTTTTGTGGTTCAAAATTAGGCAAACATAATTAGTTAATGAAGCTGGGCATACAATTTTTATAATTTGAAAATCGGAAATAATTTGCATGGCCGTTTAGAAATTGGACATCGATTTTTTGGTAATTTTAAAACTAGATATCTACTTCTTATGATTGATATAATGGAAATATTCGGAAATATTTTTTTATTAATTTTTTTCAGTAATACAAAAATGAATAATAATAATAATAGATTAGCGCTTACACATATATTAGCGTTAGGCCGAGCTTCTCCTCTGATTTGTGGCGGCCGCCCTGATATTGCCACACAAAGGAGAGGGACTTACAGTTTTACGCCGATTCCAAATGGCGATTTTATTTTTATGAGAAGCTGTTTTTCTTTTTACTTCTCCGTTTGCTTTTCCTACCTTTAATAAAATAACAGTCCTTGACTACGTTTTACTGTCCGTAATTAATTTTTTTTTTTAACATAAGCCTTTATCAATCTATCAGTGGCATATTTTATGTTCAAAGCCAACGATGGCCAAAAATTTATGTTAAATCTTTCAATGAGCAAAAAAAAGGCCTGTAGTTAAATAAAGAAAAATCTGTGTCCAGTTTTGAATAACCACCTTCAAGTGAACAAAAATTTATGTCCAACTTTTAAAATTACCAAAGTTTGTATAAATTGTTTTAAATATCATTGTTAAATTTTACGACACAAAATTGTATTATGTTTTTATATGACCAAATATTTATGTCTTTATGTCCAACTTAAAATTACCATACATTGAGTACCAAGTTTTAGATATGTAATTAGTATTTAAATGAACAAAGATGTGTGATCAGTTCTATATGACCAACAAATTATGTCCGGCTTAAAAAA
>NW_016165470.1:11752-27539 GCF_001687245.7 Rhagoletis zephyria | reverse complement strand
ACATTTTTTGTGTTCAAAGTTAAGAGATTTTGCAGGACCATAGTGGAAGGCATGAAAATTTTTGGCATGTTTTTACTATTTTTGTATCTTATATGGTTCCAGCAATGTAGCACAAAATGTGGCATTAGAAAAATAAAAGTGCGCTTTCTGATCAAATATTTAGAAGTACACGTTTTTGCTATTCAAATAACACGAATTTTTTATAAAATTTTATTCTAGATAAATTTTTTGAGAGAGAGTTGTAAATTATGAATTAAATAAAAAAGTTAAATGAAGGAAGGTGTTAAAAGAATAGTATATGACACAAATTTGCTAAGTGTTCCGGAAAAAATTTTATGTCAGCATTTTATTCAAGCTTTACTACGCTGTTGCTATGGTTACTAATAATCAATGTGAAGAATTTTTATTTTTCCATAGCGGTTTTTTGTCGAGTTATACGAGCTTAAACATGCAAATTTCTGACCCATTTCTTCGGATGATAAGTTTTCTTAAAATTTTTAGTTTCTTAAAATTTTTATCTCATATCACACTTATAATTGAAAATCAAAATTTTTGACCTTCTAGAACTGTTTCTGCCAAAAGATTGCAATAAAAAATTTTGTATTGCATTTTCCAAACATTTCGTTTTTTCTCGTAAATGCCTCATTTCGATTGTTGACTTTCTAAGCCTTCCAACAATATATATAATTTGTAGTGGCCATGGCAAAAGAACTACAAGTTTTTCATAATAGAATGCACTCCAGTCTGCATTCAATTTTGTCGACAATAACAAAAGTCTACAGAAATTAAAAAACTGTATCGTAAAATTATCCGAATCGGTGTAATAAATCAGAGAACAGGAAAGTAAAATAGTTTTTTAGATAAAGCCAAATTTCGTGGTTTTTAGAACTGAAAAAACTGCACACACTTGATTGCAATTTTATTTCGCTGTTCGAAATTTTTATATGAGTTTTTATTTAAAAAGTTCCACTGAATACGAATAAAAAATTTGTTTTATACAAAGTAACATATATATTTTTTTGATATAGGCAAATTTCGCACTCGCATAATTACAATTTTCCTTGGATGTATCTGACCAATCTAAAAGTTTGCAGAATTTTTAATAAAATTTCCACAAAAAATTTTCTTTACTTCCATTAATAATGCAATAACATCCTGCTTATCCAAATTGAATAAGAAACTTTGAAGCTATTAGTAGTTAAATAAAAAAAACCAGAGGTTTACATACAAATTTATGATTTCATTAATGTCAAATATGCTTCGTCTATAAGATCAAATCCGTATTCTCTCAAAAATGTAGTATTTTTGCGCATTTTACTTGATTCTGCAGAATTTTCATAGGAGGTGTAAATATCTTCCACTTCTCAGAAGATCAGGCCTTTTACTGGCGTATGCTACAGTGCGTCGGGGCGTATGAGTGTTGCAGTTAAATTTGATTAACTTGCTCAGTACTTGCAAGGCTGTTGTGTTTACTAACCGTGCTGCTACTTTAGCTGAGTTGGGCGTAGAGCCAATTGTGGGAAATTCAATGAGAGCTTAAGAAACTCTTGTGACAGGTAACCGGTGGTGAAAACGTAGAAATTTTCTTTAAATTGTTAAGAATTATAAATGTTGATAGTTGAGCAGTGAATTCTTGCTTAAAACTTCCTTCAGTTTTTTGTAAAGACATTTAGAAACTGACTTGGGAGAAAATATAAAGTATCTGGCATTGACGATAAGTAAATATATCAGTTTATTTAAGTTTTATCCAGTAAGATATTCTTTCCAAAGATATTTTTAAATACTTTAATTTTAAATTTAAATTTTTCAGCTCACAGCAATTTTATATTTTTATATTTTGTTGTAAAAATCTACACATTGTCCATTGCCAAAAGATCTGCGGACGAAAACAAAAAAAAAAAGCAAAATTTCAAATTAACTTTGGCATCGAAAGCCTAAACAGAGGAAAAAGCATGAGCAAAAAAGTGTTGCAAAGGAAAGCGCTCAAAAATAGCTGCCAATGATCTGCAAAATATGCCCAGCGAAATATTAAAACAAAGTCATTTAGCCCGAAAACATGCAAAAAATTAAACTAGCAACCACAATGGTGAAAAATTTCCAAAGCCAAATTTAAAAAAAAAAAAATGAGGTTTTGCCCTTGAATCTTTTAACGTTTAAACCAGTGGCCTTCAGTTGACCGAAAGCCGCCACCAAAGCAGCACACAAAAGGCTAGGGCTAAGGAAAAATATTAAACAAAAATGAAAATATTAAAAGATAAAGTAGCGGACGCTAGGTGAGCTACGGAAACGCGGGCATAATTAAATAGGCTCGGGGCAATAAAACGAGCGCTAGTAAGTGCAAAGTGCCATAAACGCGCAATAAATGTTGGCTAAATTGTCCTTGTGCAGATGCTTGCGATTGCACCTTCACCCTTTTTCCACCATTTGCGTTGCTTAAGGTGTAACATGCGGCAAAGCTTTGCCGCCATCTCACTATGAATAAACACTGGCTGACAAAAGTGACAGAAGAAGCGTTTGCAATTTTCTAAGTTTCCACGCCTTTTCTATACTTACATTCACATTTTTCTCGGCAACTTTTTATATAAATTTTTCTTTCGCATCTTTGTCTTTGATTTAACTTTTTATTCTAGGTTCTATGTATATGTGTATGTACACACATATACGAGTATTCTTTTTTACTGCTTTCACTTCAAGCCTACGCATTTTATTTAATGACACTAACGTCCGGCGCTCTTTAATAACGCTCGGTAAACTTTTTTGCGCGCTGCTCTCCTCTCCTCTTCCTTAAGTTTGGTTAAGTTTCATTTCATTTCCGGCCGTTATGCAGAAAATTTACTCGACTGTGCTGCTGAGCTCGTCCTTTGCGACGGCTTTGAATTTTATTTCCTGTCTTGCGGTATTTTATACCGTTTTATGGGGGCGTTGAAGGGCGTACACAGCGGCGCTGAGTCGCTAATAAACTAGTTGATTTACACTTTATGTGCCGCTAGTTTGTATGGTAGACAGTTGTAGACAAAGTGGTAGCGCAAGTGAAAAAGGATTAAAAGAGGCGCTTGGAGGCGCGGAAAAGAATGTGCATGTGAGAGAAAAATATGCGGAAGATTACGCTTGCGAAAATAAATCTGATGGCAGCGGAAAATTAATCAGTGGATGGAATTTTACGTAGTAGATTAAATGTAAATACTAGAAGACATGAGCTTTGTTAGAAAATATGTGATGCGCGAAGATGAAAAATGAATTTTGCTTGAAAACATGTTAAGAAACAATCTTGCTTGATTTAACAAGTTTTTTATATGTAAAATAAGGCAAAAGTGTCTTAAAATGGATACATTGTGCCTGCGTTGTCAACACTTTTACTGACTTTAAATTATACTTATAGCTGTTTTGCTTGCCCAACATAGGTCGGATAAACACAACCCTCAAAAAATTTTTAATTAAGTGAATTAAAAAATTTAGATGCGAAATGAAAATGCCGTGCGAGGCGGGTATCCAGAAATCACCCACTATTGAGAAAAAACTATACATCCGCTATTCAAATAGTTTTTGAATTTTGGAAGTGTAAGCAGTGATCTACACCTTTTCGAACAGTATTTCATAAAAAACATAAATGTATTTTAGAAAAGGTCAAATGAATTTAAGAAAAGAGCAAATGTATTTTAGAAAGGGGCAAATGTATTTCAGAAAAGTTCAAACGTATTTCAGAAAAGGCCAAATGTATTTCAGAAAAAGCCAAATGAAATTCAGAAAAACACAATTTTATTTCAGAAAAGTTCAGATGTTTTCAGAAAAATAGTTTTAGCTAATCAAACTCATTTTAAGTAAAACAAAACAAAGTTTCGGAAAGAAAATTTTACTGTTCGGGTGGAAGTCGGCTTTTTCTGGCTATTTTAGATATGTATATATTAATTAAAACTCTGAGAAAAATTAAGGCTAATGAGGTAGTCATGCTGCCAGCAAATGCATAAGGTCGGCAACAAAGATCCCTACACGCCCTTCAACAACACTGTGAGCGCCACCACCCTTCATCTGAAGTGTATTAATGAAGAAAAGAATTTCAACTTGCGGATGTCGCTGTCGCCTAATCGGGAACAGTTACTCGAATCTCACTTTTATTAATCTTCCGCCGGGTTTAGAGCATTTAATTTTTATAAATTTTTGAGCGGATTCCGCATTGAATGAAACTCTCGTAGGACTTCGGAAATTCGGCGCCTCCTCGACCGTCGTTTACCGCGGAATTCAGAAGGAATTCGCAGCCCTTACCCATCCCGAAAAGTCACAAAATAAATGTTGACTGGGTCCCAGGACATAGTGGTATTCCGTGAAATTAGGAAGCGGTCCAGATCGCAAAAACCTCTCCGGCGCTTGCTGTGGTAACAAGCTGAGAAGATGACCAGAGCGGCCAGCAACAGTAGGTGGACTAATCTGCACACCTTCGCTGTATCGCGCTCATTCTGTTCACTTCTCTTTGAACAAAGAACACGGAGTTTACTAAAGCCCTCAAGCCAAGGGTTAGACTTCTCACAGCCATTCTAACGGGACACTGGACCTCTGGACACATAATCTCCAGGCTCGAAGCTCCATATAACAATTTCTGAAGAAGCTGCAGAGGCGAAGGAAATATGGAATCCGTCCACTACTTCTTTTGCGAGTGCCCTTACCTATAGAAAAATGCCTCAGATTTCTGGGTTGTCATTTATTTAAAAGCTTAGAGGGGTAAGGAAAAACTCCATTATGGGGTCTGCTTGTGTTTGCTAGAGAACCAGGGTGGTTTAAAGTCATATAGGGATAGATATGGGGAAGCCATTGTGGACTCGACTCTTTTAAGAGCTGCCCGCATAACCTAGGCAAAAATAATATGTAAAAGAGGCAAAACATTTTTTTCCTTTCAATCTTGCTTTCATGTTTACCTCTTCTCGTGTCTGAAAAACAGACGTTTCCAAGGCGATGAACCAGAGCTCTAGTTACAGCTTTGCGTCGTCCATAATCCATCTTAATTCTATTTCATTAGCAAGGCTACTAAGCAAAGAGGTTTTCAGTAGTCCCAAAAATACATATATCTGTATTCAGCTCTTCTGTTCTAAACTCTTGTTTTCAAGAGAGCCTTTGCTTAAGATCCAAGGTACTTACTCGTATTATTAGTATTTCCTGTATCTAGTAGTATTTTATTAAAAGGTCACAAAAATAGTTTTCTACCTTATCTGCGTACATTTTAAAAAATCTTTTAAAATCACCAATACCTCCTAACATCGTCAAAGGCATTTGTTTGTTAATATTTCACTTGAAATCAGGGCTACGAAAACAATTTTACTTCTTATCACAAATGTAAGAGATCCAAAATCCAAATTTCCTACAAACATTTGTTTCCAGAAAAAAAATAAACTCTTTATCAGAGTTGGGCATTATTCGAATAAATTGTTATTTAGATAATTATTCGAATAAAATTTTATCCGTAATATAATTATTCGCAGATAACTTATTCACGAATAAATTATTCGTGAATAAATTGCTTGCGAATAATTTATTCGTTATTTTAAATAATGAATAAAAACTCATGTTTAACACATTGAGCCACCTTTTACTCTTATTTCTATTGTCAAGGATTGTGAGTTAGCTGAATTCTGTTTACTATTTTATCAAGAATACTAGCCCATTCCCTCTGGTTTCGCGGCCCCTGATAAGATTTTTTGCGTTGGCAAATGCAAGAATAGCGTTGAAACCCAAATATGGGTAAAGTAAAAATTCTTAATTTAGGTTGAACAACTGAAGAGCAGAACCCTTCTCAAACATATTTCTACCAAAAAATAGCGCTCTGATGCTATATGCAAGAAAAAATTCCTTTCAATGGCATGAGCTTTACCGATGGTCTTATTTCCACTTGTGAGATCTTTTCTAAGCGTGCGTAATCTTCTTCTATGATCTTGCAACTACAACATTGCTCCGATGCGTCAACCTCTAGTCTTATGTCATGCAGGCCAACAAAAGTCCTTATAAAGAAGCTGAAGAGCACAGATGTGCGTTTTCTATTATAGGAGAGCCAAAAATCCTCGATATAAAATTTGGCCATTGATATACCAAGATTGGTCTTTCTTGGAAGGATGTGGTCGAAACTTTCCTTGCTGATTCGCCGCTTGTAAAATATCCAAGAGCTGGTTTCCTTGAGTCTTACTGCTGCAGCAATGGCCGCCCGAGCAATTTCATCAAGCGGAGGTAGATTCAAGGTCGCATTTAGGGTGTATGACGACGTGAGACATCGTAAATTCGTATAATATAAACATAAAAAACAAAGTAGTCCAGACATATGGGGTTTCTAATGATTTCGACTGCAGCACCATTATGAATTGCAACCTGATTGTACAATAAATAGGGATTTTCTAAATAACTCAACTGCAGCGCATAATCATTTTTCGCATAAGTATTTTTCATCATGCAGGAAGAACACATTTTGAATTTGAACGAAATCAGTTCATAAATACGGCTTTTATAAATAACTCGGCTCCATCGCCACCAAGGAGTTTTCCAGTAGCCTTTAATAGGACTTTATGCGCATGGAATAACCTCCGAAAATTTCATTTAAATCTATCCAGGGGTTTGAGTTAAATTACATAAATATATGTACATATCTATATACATAAATTACTTGTTTTATTATTATTTTATTCGTTATTCGAATAATTAATGAAGATAATAATTATTCGAATAACGATTAAAATAATTTATCCGTCATTCGAATAATTTTTTTTGAATAAACAAAATTATTTATTATCTACGAATAACAAGAAAAACAATTTATTCATTTTTTATTCGTTATTCGAATAAATTTTGCCCAACTCTGCTCTTTATTTCAGTAGTGTTATTGAGTTTTGTACCATGTTTTGTTTTGTTAGGAAAAATGGAAAAAACAATAATATCTAAGCGGTAGAAGTTATAGCAGCTATTTCGGAGATCACCACAACTCCTCATCAGACTTCTGATTCCTAGACTTGAGCAGAGATCGGACACGCATCAGCGATGTGCAAAGTCAGAATCGCTAACCACAGAGCCATGCACATCTCGTAAACTTTTGTTGCTAATCCTTTTCCTTATTCACCAACTACTATCTTTATTTATCTTAAATTGGTACAAAAGACCATAAGCAAAAATAGCAATCAAAGCAACTCGATAAGTAGTATGTATGTATTTATGTACTACTTAATGATCAACATCAAAGCAATCGTCTAGCAGCAATGAATGTACTTGGAAATCGAGTGAACGAGTTGCCGCTTCAGCTCTGCTAAATTCAGTTTAATAAATTGCTTTAATGAAAATAGGCAGAAACGATTGAATGAAAATATGTATTTCCAAAACTGTTGAATTCCTGGCAAAAAAAAAAGCATGGCATGTCAATTATTTTTGCAAAAAAAAATCGTCATAGCAAAAAAGTGCACAACAGCCGGGGACGATTTTACTCTTACTACTAATTTTTACGAAATAAAGTACACACTCTTTCAATTTTTGCCTTCAACGACCACATTGGGTTAACCAACCATTACGCACTTAAGGAGAAAAATTGCAAACCAAAAAATATGCCAACTAAGCTTTGGAAACCTTTACACATTCGTCAGTTGACCTTTTCCGAAACATTTGTTTACCAACACAGAAAATATTTTCATTTTCCCTACATACATACATATGTTTACCATTTCAATATTACAAATCACCTTTACATATAACCACACACACACATATGTACATATGTATATACAAATTGGTGTGAGTAAAGTTTTTTCTGTAGGGCATATTTACCATTCAACCTTTCCGGTTGCATGACTTTGGTTTTTTACCCTTACAAATTCAATATTATTTTTCTAAATCACATATATTATTTTGTGGTTATTTTCAATATCTGCTTACGTATTAGCTTATCAGCAGCAACGCATTTATAGATTATATGTAATCTGGCTTTGAACCTTTTTTCATAAAAAAAATGAAAAGCCCAAAAGGGCAACAGCGCACTTACATATGTATATCGCAAACGTGCTTCAAAAGTGCACTAACTCAAAATTTTGCGTTTGCCAGAAAATGCTAAAAAAAATATTTCTGCTCTAATGTTAGTTATGTGTTTTTGTCAGAAATTTTACTATAATACGCCTTCAGCTTTTGCACGAAGGTAAAAACTACGGTCTGTGTGTGGACATTTTTAACGCATAATAAAAAAAAAAAATACAAAATTGGAATTAATACACTTTTGAAGAATATGTGCGATATATTTTCAAAATAAACAGCGTGGGATTGTCAAGAAATATGTATACATAGTTGTGTTCATCAATATGTGTGCGGGTAGGGATGGGTGAGGGCTTTTAGTGAAAGTGTTGCAAAAAATACAAAGTGAGCAGCTGCGGGCAAGAAAAGCAGTGTGAAATCTGAAATCCGCAAAATAAAATATGAAATGCTACCTTATCAACAAAAAATAAAAAATTTCAAACTAGAAAGTCAAGTATTATTAAAGGTATAAAGTTCGTTTTGAGTACAAAAAATTCTCACCAAGAGAAGGTAGATAGTAGAAAACTGCCTTGATTTCATTTATAACAGTCTTGATTTCTTAGCTCCAATATGGCAAAATGCTTGCTACGGAACAATTTTGTCTTTTTGAAAAAGGCGACAAAATCCTACAAACTTTTCGATTTATTTTAATTCAGATTTCCCTCTGGAACGAAAAATTTAACAAAAAAGTTTAGAACTAAATATTAACCAAAAAATCACTTCGTATGGAAGCTTGATACTTAGGTTCCACGTGATTTAATAGTAATGCTAATCAATTCTATAATAAGCAATTATAGCGGGTAATAAATAAGGAAAATCGACTCCCGCAACGCTTAACGGGATTTTTTTTTTTTTTTGTTAATGGAGTTCCATATTTCTTTCCACTCAATGAATTTGAAAAAGCTCGGTCCATAAATACGGATTTTCGACTCCTGCGACACCATTTTTGTAGATTTATCCTTTTCATGGAAGTTATGAGTGAAGCCGAAATTGCTGTTTCCTCAGCCAATTTTATAAAGAACAAGCTTATGCTGGGAGCCCCATATTTTAACTTGGTACCTTGAGTATCTCAGATACTGTAATTTTTTTTAATGCAAATATCAACTCAATTCCTACTGACTTACCAACGAAGAGCCTAAATTCAAATAAAAAAAAGAAGAGCATCATTTTGTATCTTTAAACAGTTGAAGCAATTGCCTTAAAAAGTAATTTGGGATGCTTAAAGGGACAACGTAGTTTATGTGAGACATATTTTTTTTCTAAAAACAATAATAATATTTCTGAGCAAAACGCTACATGCATGTGTACATATACGAATATTAAAAAAAAAATAACAGTAAAGTTACTGAGCGTAGCGAACCTTCTCTCGGTTAACTAATAGCGTCTTCACAACTCCACCAAAAAAAAAGTGCCGCAAAAGGTTACGTTTCACATAAATTTGGATGTGCGCTTAAATTCTGGGAGCCAACACATATGTACTTACATACCATTTACATACATACATATACGCATATAGACATGCGTACTCGTTGAAAGCGAGGTTTTTATGCGCGCGTGCCACCAATTTGTGGCAAACAAAAATAAGAAAAAAAAATCGGCATATAATGGAAAACGTGCAAGCACAGAAACACATATAGAAGTACGTATGAGTAGACACGTACAGCCATAAAATATGTACGCAAGCATATTTCCTTTATACACTTAGTATCTCCACATTCTTATGAGCATACAATTATGTGGTGTTAAATAACTCACACTTGCCGGTGTACGTTTATATAAAAATTTGGCTCCTAGTAAGTTTGAATAAACGCTGGCCTCGCTTCGTTTTTCTGCGTTAATAAATATGTGTGAGATATTGTGTTTGAGTTAATGTGCATAACTTGCAAATTTTTGTATTAAGTACGGCTTAGGAAAATGTTTAAGCAGAAAAGAAAACTGATAATAATTTGATGGGAAACATTACCAAATCCTTAACACCTAAATCTCGCACAAAAAGTTATGCCTGGAAAATCTCTGAAATAAATATTCGTTATTTATAGGAAATTTTAATTTTCATTTTGCGGTTCAAAATTTTATTACCTGTCTTTTTAGAATCAAAAAGCTTTAAATAAAAACTATATATGCCGTTAGGAACATATTTTTTATTTCAAAAATATTTTAAACTTTCAGAAAATTTTTTATTTTTTTATTTTTTTCTTTGACGATTCATTGCAAAGCCCTCTTTATTAATGCCCCCTCGAAGTAATAAAAACATTTTTAAATTCCTCCCATCCAATTTTATTGTACCCATTTGTATACTTTATGTATTTTAATAATTCTCCTTACAACAATCACCAACACAGAACTTTTTCATTTGGCGCCAATGATAGCCGATAAAACCGCACTCCCATAAAAAAATAAAAGAAAAAAAATCGACTTTGTTTGCTCATGATGTCACTGCCAAGGCTGAATTCACCCCCTACCTCACAAACAGCATTTTCAGCGGCTGAGAAAATTTTCACATTTCACCCCTAATCGCCACGCTTGACAATTGCTTTCCTTATATGTTGCGTATCTAAATATGTATGCACATATGTCTGAGTACATTTCTGTGTGTCTGTATGTTTATAAAATATTTACTACTTTCGAAAAGTTCACAGGCCTCACTCACTCACGCAGCAAAAGCGTGTTTCTAATGAGCAAGCAGCAGTGTTGTCTTGGCTTACGTATTCTTTGTGTGTTTGCGGAAGCAGTTTCGGCAGTTTTCGATTGTCGCATAAATGGCCAGCAGACTTCTTCATTATTATAAATTATCACTTTGTTTTTGTAAACATTGCCACAATTTAGTGCTCCTACTTACATTGACATTACATTTAATGGCAGTATAGAAATTGACGAGGCTGCAAATGAAAGCTGCTTAAATCCGCAAAGTAAAATCAGAGCAAAGCCAATGGAAGACACCAGTTCTACTTCTGCTTCGCGTTGCCATTCACTAATCCATCGGGGTGGCTCCAATATGTCCAAAAACTTGCTGTCCATTAGTCGCACTGCCGAGCAGCAGACAGTGAAACAACTTTTTGTACACTATGGCACTCCACGGCGTATACGCAACACCTATTAACTCATTTATCGCACATAGTTTGCGATGACTTAAGTGAAGACAAATGAGCAAGCTAATTCCTCATTCTATACTTTTTATATTAATTCAATTTCTCAAGTGAATTTCTATCAAATTAACTAACTTGGTTAACGGATTTTCGTTGCGCGCAATGTAAACGCAATAATCCGATGAGGGCCGTCGGCAAGCGAATTTCGTCAAATTAAACTGCTTAGCCCAGCAAGTGCATCATACGCTTTGCATTTCAGCTGAATGAAAAATTACCTTCAATAGCTAATGAGCTTAAGCCAATATGAACTCTCGAATGAATTGCTGATTTTTCTAATTTTGTGTTTTTTGTTATTTGTTTCTATTTATATTTTTTTTGTAAATACTTTCAATGCCTTTTCATCTATTTCTGTTGCCATATCTTAATTAGTATTTCCATTTACATGCTGGATACGAATGCATACATACATACATACTTATCTGTAGAATTTGTTGCTGAGTTAGCTTGCAATTAATTTTCAGTTCCAATATTTTGCCTGTTAATTAATCGTACATTTCATTTGACAGCTCATTTATGAACAGAAGTTAATGAATGTTGTGCTTAAGTACATATGTAGCTTTATGTGTATAAGTAAGTACCTTAAATGAACTGACATATGTGTACATCATATAAAGAAAGGTATGTATGTATATTGGTGGGGATCTCATGCAATGCGGGCTTATGTGTGTCACATGAATGGGCATTGAAATCGAAATTAAATTTTGATTTTGCAATACACACTCACTCAATCTCAAGTAGCACACTGGTGTGTAAGTTGGCGTAAATTTACGAATTTCGGTATAAATTTAGTTAATTGTACCGAAATTAACAAATTTACACCCATTTGTATACCCAAAATTTTGCAAGCTATATTCTCTTGTTACTTTTTTACAAAAATATGGTTCATGCCACAAACAAAACCACATTCAGAGTTTCAAACTGTATACAATATTAAGGAAAGTTTGACGAATTTTCATCAAAATTTTAAATTTTTTACTCAGATAAAAAAAATCTGGTATGCAGCTTTATAGCCCATACAACGCTAGTAAAAAAAAAAAATATATAAATTTGAAGTGGATAAGAAATCGAGTTGATTTTTAATAATTTTCCACATAAAAAAATTACGCTCATCGCGTGTATGGAAAAAATTGGCTAGAGCCGTGAGCAAACAAAAAAAAAATATTAAAAATCAACGCGATTTCTTTGTCATTACAAATTTGTACATACTTACACACATTAACGAATAAATGATTTTCTGTTGAATTAAAGTATGTGTAATGATGTGTGTGATGATGACGTGTCATGGAACTCTTAAATTATTGAGAATTCAGTTAGCTGCTTCCAGGTAGAGTAGGTAGAACTTTTATGCAGTTAAAAATAGAATTCAGGTCTTTTAAGTCGAGCATATTTGCAAAAAATAATATAGTGTTTTTTATCGATCTATTCTTTTTTAATTAGCGAAATAATGCTAAGGCTTCTCCATGAACTTTACAGCCAGAGAACACAAAGCATTGGCAGTTGAAATTTGGTATTTCTAATAAAAAATTTACCAGTTTTTAGTAGTTTAAGAAAAAAAGAGGGCATCTATTCTATAATTTATTCCACTTTTGAGGATAAAGACTTATACTTTTCTATTGAAAAATGCTGGTTTAACAAATCGGATCGAAATCAACCAAGGTCTTTAAAAAAAGAGACAAGTGTACTAGAAAGTCTCGATGATCGATAGGAACTGCTGATATGGCCTGGGAATTAGAGATGGAAATAAAGTTATAAGTACAGTACTGCATGAACATTTGGCAATCAAAAAGGTTTGTTCATCTTCAAATGAGCATTATTTCATTTCATTTATTTTAGTCTATGACTTTAACAATCTTACAGACTAGATTAGAAAAAAAAATAGATACGTTGTACCTGTAAGTTTATGTATGTATGTAGCCTTATATTCACGGAGGACGACTAACAAATATATTTATTTATTTACTTACGTTTTTATATGCATGTGAAATTTTCATATCCTCTATAGAAAAAATTACCTCCAATTGCTGGATATGCTTGCCAAAAACAAAGCTGACATCAGTGCAGTACAGGTAATGCTATGGGCACGACTTCGCTGAAATACGTAATATCTACTGTACATATATACATAGTTGCCCTGAGATGATGCACAAATATAGTTTGAGACTCGGATCCTCATCAGCGAACGGATTGTCAAAAATCTTGGTATTTGTACGAAGAGTGAAACCTTATTGTACCAATCCACAAAAAAGGTCATCCCACTGTAAGCGTCTACTACTTAGAGCTAAGCCTTCAGAGGGGGTACTCTTCTCTAGATGTTTCTATGCTGCATAAAATGTTAAAAATTTTAACCCACCACATACTGACCGTTTCAAATTGCCAACCGCTTGCACAAAACGCACATTTATCAATGAAAACAAAAATAACTTAATTGACATTTCTCCAAGCTTACATGATTTTTAATATTCATTTGTCGTGACCCCAAGTACATTGCCATAACAAAATTCTAAATGAAAAAGTGTTTTTATTTTCACGCAAAATATAGAATTTTCAAATACTTAGGGGGCCCTGAATATAAAATGATGATTTACATTTAAGAAACATAAACAAATTAAATATTGGCTACTGAAGGCCTTTAATTGAACCGTACAAGAACTGTGTACATATGTAAATAAAATGAGAAAAATTTTTTTAACTAAACCCACGGCTATTTCGGATGCAAGAAAGAAGCCAGCTTGATTGAGGAAAGAAGTTTTGACGTAAATCTTATTTTTAATAATTGTAAGCCTGTCAAGATTATTTAGTATTATCATTAAGATCCTCAAAAGAAATTGGTGTACAATAATTCCGCAAAGTTGTCAAAATAAGACATAGACACAATGCTAACAAGGGCAGAAATGGGCAATAATAAATGAGGAGCACCTCAAAATTTCATTCATTTCATTCATTGAGCAGCCTACGCACTTGTGGCCTCAAAACAGCTACAAAAAAACTTTGAGCGAATGTTTCTAAAATTTAAATGAATTAAGCAAGAGCAATAACTCATTGAGCCGTTTAGAGGAGGAGGTACGAAATTGTATTTGAGGTCCCAAAAAATTAGGCCATTAATTCAGAGTTTTTAGGAAAAAAGTTGACTGTTAAATGCCAGTCAAAGCAAGCAAAAGAAATTCGGACATTAATCTGAAGAAAAAATAAAAAAAGTGAAATGCTAAGGAAATAGCTTGCGCTACTTTTATTGCTGCGCACAAGTAAAAGAAGCAAATAAGGGAGTAATCGAAATTGTGCCGCTTAAATATGTTCATATGTCACCAGGAAGTATTTCTAAACAAGAAAGAAGAGGTCTGCAGAGAAAAAATTTGTGAGCATATTTTTCACCCGGCTTCCCCATTTTTTTTTATGTCCTCT
This sequence comes from Rhagoletis zephyria, assembly GCF_001687245.7. Classification (NCBI taxonomy): domain Eukaryota; kingdom Metazoa; phylum Arthropoda; class Insecta; order Diptera; family Tephritidae; genus Rhagoletis; species Rhagoletis zephyria. Next base: position 12,975 of record NW_016165470.1, on the reverse strand, counting down.
TCCTTCTAATTACAAACGTCAATTCAAAGTCTCATTTTGCCAACTCATCATAGAGCAGTAATTTCCTATTACTCAATTTTCTTCTTTTTTTAATAAAATGTTTTCGCTGTCGTCTTAATGTCATCACATCAACATTACATCCACCATGCACGCACAAAAAAAAAGCCACAACCACGACCACATTTGTAAAAAAGCACTCTGTAAATAGAGATATGTAAATTGCTTTACATACAAATTCAATTTGGGGGTATTTGCTCCGCGGCAGAAAATCTAAAAAAATGTGGAACACCAAAATAAATACAAACACACAGCAGAACGAGAATACAAGATAATATAGATTGCATGGAAAAAGCGTGTAATGTTTGCTGAAATAAAAAATGTTTGCATGCATAAATAGATATGCATTTATGTATCTGCATTAGGGTGGTCCAAAAATGCATGCGAGGGGAAAATGTAAAAATGGAAGTTTAATGCCCTGACTCCCTAGGATTGTTCTAATTATACCGAAAAAATTATACCATTGTTTTATTTACTATTTTCAGTAAAAAAAAATATTTAGTGGGCGCTCAAATCGCTAAAGTTTCCCATGTATTTTACATGCGAAAAAAGCCAGTTTTCATAACTAGAAATTGTATAGAATTCTTTAAAATCAATATTTTTCTATTGGAAAACTTTGCTTCTCTTCAGGAGACTGCCAATAATAATGCCCAATTGTTTATTATATTATCTTTTATGAGACCTCCATTGCATATTGAGTTTCAAGAATTCTATACCTTTTCCACGAAATATTGTTTTTCCCCATACAAAACACTTAAATTGATAGCAAAAAGGGGCACAATTTTTTCGGTTTAGAACAATCCTAGGGGGTGAGAGCATTAAGATTCCGACTTCACTTTTTTTTTGGACCACCCTAATGTACCCACATACATGAGTATTACATACTCCGTTCGCGCGCGAAGTTAAAGAAAAACAGAATTTTCTCACACAAGCACAGCCACACATAATATGTATGTACCCTGCAAAAAATGGGACTAATCCGGGATGACTCCGGGAACAATCGCAAAGGAGCATGCGACTAATACCACTTTTGATCTCTTTATATGGAATGAACTGTTCGCTTTTGTTCGAGCATGTCCTATGAAGAGACTAATTGTTCACCTTTATACCCGAACGGGTATAAAAAGCGACTAGTCGCTTTTAAAAAATAAAAATAAAAATTTGCG
>NW_016165470.1:0-7175 GCF_001687245.7 Rhagoletis zephyria | reverse complement strand
AAATTTGTATTTTTCCTGACCACAAAAGGATACTGCATAGTTAAGAAAAAGTTTTCCGCTACACAAATAATAACAAATAATTTGTAAACTCATACTTTGCATACATGCGCACAATCATGGCGCTATACACAACCCTATACATAGTATTTACAAAATAAATAAACACCGAAGTATATACTCGTGTAACGGTGGAGCAGTTGAAGCTGTCATTCACAGGCAGTCAACAGTCAATAGTGCTTGGGCCATAGGCCCCAAGCCACACTTCATGGACGTGGCCAAAAGTTATTTGTCTAGCATTCTAAAACTCAAACAAAATGCCTAGCCACTGGAGAAAACTTTCACCGTTTTAAATTTTTGTTATTTTCTTTCAAACTTTTAAAGTGTTTTGGCATAGTTGCCATTGATAAGTTGCCAAAGAAGAAACTTAAACGCAACTTATGTAAGTCAAAGGAAGAATTTTGAAATTTTCTTCAAAATATTTATATTAAATTTTGCATACTTTTGATTTTAAAAGCGTTGTGCTTTTTGTGCTTTTGTCATACTATGCATGTGAATTTGCCCTTGAGCATGACTGTTACATTTTGCACTTGTACTTATGTACACTTGTAAATATATATTACGCTCTTAATTGAGATCTCATTCAGTAAGAGCCCTAATATGTTTACGTTAAGCACGCTTTCTTCTTTCCTTCACTACCGTGCTGCACACTCTTGGCTTCTTATGGGGCAATAATAGACATTTGCAAATCCCTATGCGTGCACATACATAGATATGTACATAAATATGTTTGTATAAAACTTATGTTGCCTAACTTTCACACGAAATGTGAGCTAAACACTTAATTTGAAAACCACTTTTCACGCCTCAAAGTTTGTACACAACCACCGAGTGGCATAGAGTGTTTGTGGCAGTGGTAAACCGAAGCAGAAACTTTCTGTCACTCCCATTAATTTGAAAAGGTAGCGCACCCATAGATATGTATATGTGCAATAGGGTGGTCCAAAAATTTAAGTTAAATGGCAAAAAATCTGAACATTAATGCTCTAACCCAGTAGGATTGTTTAATATTAAACAAAACTACGCTTGTTTTTTATTTCGAAATCAAAAAATATTTAGAGGTCGCTCAAACTTTTAAAGATATTTTATATGGGGAAATGTTTCCAATAATAATACTGAATATTTTATTGTACCATTTTTGCATTTTTGGGATTTTTTTAAGTCCTGTAAAAAAAAGTTAGTATTAGAAAATGGTTAACGAAACAATTGGGCATTATTACAGAAGGTCTCTTGAAGGGAAACGAAGTCATTTTTAACAAGACAAATTTTGGGCGCTTTGAGCGACCTCTAAATATTTTTTGATTTCAAAATAAAAAATTCCTACGATATTTTTTAGACCACCCTTACGTGCATACATTAATGAAAAATATTTTCCCCTGAAAGAACTTTCACTTCGCACCTATTACATATGTATTATAAATCTACAACTTTGAATGTACCTTTTCCCAAATAAGTAGTAGCTCTGTTTCTCTTCGGCATTAAAAATTAAATAAGATGAGTGATAAAAACTCAAATAAAATGAAACAAAACAAAAACAAAAAATGTTAGTATATTTATTTACGTGTAAATTCTTATAGCAGAGTTTTTAAAGGTGCGTGCTTCTAACCGGCGGGGCATAGACTCGATCATCTGAAAATAGGAAAAGTTTATTTTAACAGCGCTCGCCTGTCGGCAGGTAACGGCAAACTTCTCTGTATATTTTTGCCACGAAAAATCGTCTCAAAAAATGTTCGCTTCTGCGAACAGAAAATATTGGAGAAGAAGCTTTTGCAAACACTTAGCTAGCTTGTGAGCACCAAGTTTTTATTTGTTTTTTTATGTATACGTTCTAGGGAAGTTAATTTTTATTTGATGTTTAAAAAAAAAAAATTATAAATATCTACTTCATTATATATATGTATAACACTATCCGGCATTGTACAAACAAAAATCAATATATTCTCGAAACCATGGCCAAATATAGTAAAACTGTGTTTTTAGTTTTTCCCTCTGACGTCAGGATTCATTTCAAAGGACTTTGTAATTTTAAAGATATGCTTAATTCCAAAAATTATTTAAAAAATTCAATGCAATGTACAATAAAAATACCAAATGAAAATGGAAATTTTTTTAGAATAAAAAAAAAAATCTATTTTTTGGATTCACATGGACGAATTGGTACTTTTCTAAGCTGATAAAGTTATAAGGACGAAATTCGAGGATGTTATCGAGTTTATATAAGTCCTTAATATATAATTTTTTTCAAAAATAAATACTGAAAATTTCAAGGATATTCAAGGATGAAATTTTAAAAGGGCATTTTCAATACTTACCCGTACTCATACACCAAAAAATTTTATCTTTTTCAATTCTACAGAACTTCCTCTTTAAATTGGTAGCCATATATTTTCTCCTAGCACCACCTCCTGCCGACAGAGTGAAAAACAAAACGCGAATATATTGATTTTTTAATTAATAATAATAATATAATAGATTGGCGCTTACAGTATTTGGCCGAGCTTCTCCTCACATAAAGGAGTAGGACCTACAGTTTTACCCCGACTTCGAATTTATTTTTACGAGAAGCTGAAAAGGATTTTCTATTGTTGCCACCAGTGCAAGTTACAAATCCCGGGATTATTTGCCGAGACCTAAAAAAGGCCGGGATCCCAGGACTACTATTCCCAATGCGTGCATTTGTATAAGTAGGTATGTATTTGCTCAAGAACGGGTTTTTGCTGTCAACAATTGTATCAAAAGGTGTTAGATATTCTCTTCAAATATTATTTGCCCACAGTTTGCGTGCTCTGTTTGTTTATTCGGAATTGTTTACATATATGAAAACATACTTATACGTAGATATGTATGTAAATATAAATGTGCGCGCACGTGTAATTGTATGTAGTCTCACGCCATGCTAATTTCTCGCATATGCAGACAATTTAAATGTAAATTTTCAGCAAAAGTTAAGCGCTTAAGTGGAAAACTTTTGAGGAACTGTTTATATTTGGTACACCAGGTCGTATGAGCAACGATGCAAGTGGCTTAAAATGGTAATTGGTTTGATTAAGAAACTGTACTATTGCAAACTTTAAGCAAATAAACAGTGCAGGTTTACATTTCGAAGAACTTTGAGCTCGTTAGAGGACTTTTTATTTTTTCATTTTATGCTGAGTGAATGATAAATTGAATTTTTCTCATTGCTTTCTAAAGATCGAAGAATTCTGTGGAAGAAAAACTGCTAAATATTTAAAGCTATTTTCACAGCCGGGACGTAAATACCGTTTAGCACCAAACTATCCTTTTTCAGCAAAAAAAAAAATGTTATTAATTATTTAAAATAAATTGTATGATTAAGCCAGTAAACCATAATGACACTCATAGTAACCTTACAATTTCCCACAAGTTTATCACAACTTTAGTCAACTTCTTCTGTCACACTCTCGTATCAAGCAAATGTCTCAGAATAACTTAATATTCGCTTAACACCGGAATACATGATCAGCTATCGTATCCTTACTACAAGCTTTCAAACTGTTCACTTCTCAAATACTCCGCATTTTATTACATTTTATAACCGCTTCGGGCCAATAAAGCTACTTATTCACATTCAAATCGTGCATAAAAAAATGTAACGATTATGGCAGATAGAGTAATTTAAAATACAAAAAAAAAACCATGCCAAAATTTACTCAGACACCATTGTACACTAAGCAATAATAAAAGCAAACAACAACAATAGCAATGATAATAAAGCATGAAGTCAAGTCACAAATGTGACCGCTGAGACCTGAGTAAAGAATTCGTACACATTTTCTACCATATTTTTCTGCTGTCACTATCTAAGATGCATTCTTCTGGTGTCGACTTTCAAACCACAAAACACAAAAACAAAATAAAAACAAAAAATTAAAGAAATACACAATACGCCAATTCGGAAACTTCTTTCAAACAGGAAAAGGACAAATACAATACAGCAATAAGAAAGTAAAATACCGTCGGCAAAACATATACATATATGTCTTCCAAGAAATATAGACTGCCGGAACAAAGTACTGGCACAGCAAATTTCTCGCAATGTATGCAACAATTTTTATTCTAACACTTTTTCGTCAATATTGTTCAAGATTATGGTTCATTCTACAAAAAAAATTAAATTATATTTCCTAAACTTTTTTTCACGCAGTCTCTTCCATACAAAAACCTTTTTTCGAAAATACTTTTTTTTTGAAAATTCTCAAAAATCAACGAGATTTTGACAACGCGAACGTACTCAAAAAAAATCTATAAAATATGAGAATTTNAAAATTATATTTCCTAAACTTTTTTTCACGCAGTCTCTTCCATACAAAAACCTTTTTTCGAAAATACTTTTTTTTTTTAAATTCTCAGAAATCAACGAGATTTTTGACAACGCGAACGTACTCAAAAAAAATCTATAAAATATGAGAATTTTAAATTATTTAAAAAGGTGGAAATTTGAATGGAAATTTGCTGCATTTTCGCGAGTTTTGCACAAAGTTTAGGAAACATATTTTTTTGTTTTTTGTTGTAGAATGAACCATACCTTTATACAAAATTTACGGAAAAATGTTAGAATAAAAATTGTTGCATATATTGTGAAAAAATTTGCTGTGCCAATTCTTTGTTCCGGCAGAGTATGTATATTTGTAAAAAAATTTTGATGCGCCAAGTGTCACAATACCAGGCACATTTGGCATATTACATTTTGAAATACTAGCAGATACTGTTTAAACACAACCAAAACCAAACCAGCGCTGCGGAGAGAGGTGCAAAGCACAAAATACGCAACCACAGTCCGCATTGTTACGGTGACAACTCTTTTACGTATATGCAGAATAAAAGCGAATAAAATTCGACACACGTATGCATGTGGGCATTTTCTGTTTTATTTATTTGCGGTTTTTGTTCTCGTTCTCTTGTTCAATCGTTAAGCCGCAACAATATGTGCGGTGCAGCCTTGGCATTTTAAGTCGTCAGTTGGCAATTTTTGGGTTGCCTTTTCTTTTTGCTATACGCAGTGAGCCTGAGCATGTGGCGATATTCGGTATTTAGGCTTTAAAAATGAACACGCGCCTATGTTATACAAATGTCTTTTCGATAAGCGCTTAAGGCCTTTAGGTACTTAAGCTGTCGCTTAATGTCACTTTAAGGGCAATAAAAAAAAGGAAAAAGTACTTTTATGCAAAAGACATTTTTGACGAACTGAAGTGATTTAATCGCTTTTCTGATTGGTTTTATAACTCTTCCAGTAAAAGTAAAGTAACAAAAAACACTTGCCATCACCACACATTTATTTTGAAATGTTTTTATTTTTTTTTTTGGTCATAAAAGAATTTAATTTTAATTCGAATCGAATTTAAATATTTATGGAAGATTGGATAGGATGGAATTTTTCACACATAAATAAAACATTTTCAATTTCTCAGAAGTATATATCACTTGGTTAGAGTGAAACGCTGCAGTTTATGCTAAAAAATCTAGAAAATAATTTTTTCAAATATTTCGCAAAACTCTGAATAAAACAACTTTTGCGTGTTCAAAGCAAAAACAAATATCCATTCGAATCATTAAAATTCATCTTTATGAAAGGGTTTCGTTTCGACTTAGCAGCTTGCCATTATAAGCTATATCTACGCGTGCATGTGTTTGCCTTAATGTTTTTTATAATTTGTAATAAAAAATGTCTTTGCTGAAAAAATTGCGTGCGATTATACACTTATGCATGCCGTCTGCACTTATCTATATATGTACATGCATAACGGTTGTTGGAAGTACATAATTTCTCAAAAAATCAAAAATTTGAGCAAAACAGCATCAAAGTTCTTAATTAGGTTTTACAAATTTAAGAAAAATAGAAATTGTAAAAAATTTAACAGGCGTATGCAAGTTTGCACCAATCAACTTTAAATTTATTAGCCTGCTTAAATTTAAAATGACACAATTTTGTTCCACAAATTTGTCATTTTAAATTTTCAAATTTATTTGTGAAACTGGGGATCAGTTTTAAAACTTGTGTGAAGAGAATAACACTCTCATAAACTTTGTATTTGATCCTTACCTTGGTATAATAAAAGGTGTTTTTTTTTGATATAGTGACAAAACAAAGTGAAAAGTAGTAGACTTTTAAGAAACGCAAATTTTCTTCTTATGAAACACTCTGAACAGACATTTCTATGAAATTTAACACAACATTAAAGAAGCGCTGATTACGGTTCTCCATTTTTTATTTAATGAATAGATGTTCCCCCAACAAAGGAACGATGCGTAACGGTATGTTATTGAAAACATGCTATCGGAATTTTTACTTCATCGTTGAAAAAGTTCATGAGTCCTTTTTTTTATTTTGAAATATTATTGCTACATTTGCTATGGACTTATTAAAATTTTCTCCACGCACGTTTATTTACATGCACACGTGTATATATTTAAGTATTTATATGCTTGTGTTTGTATAAAATATTGCATATACACATAAACATAGATTAATACTTGATAATACGTGCATGTTATTACATATTTGTAATAGAGATAAAAAGCGAGTTTAAGGAATATTTATGCCGTCAAGGAAGAAAGAAATAGTAGAACAAAGAAAGCAATCATAGTCAATGAAGCAGTACTCAATTAAAAAAGTAAATAAATGAATTGCATCAAAATTATACAAACGAATGACTTTAAATTGTATTTCTCAAATTTATCGCCCGATTATGTGTTTTCTTGAAAATTAATTCTAAAGAAGTTTTATCATTCTGCGTCAATATTTATAAAAGCTCTACCATTTCCACATGAGGGGTACTAATTTCCACATGAGTGGAACTAATTCATTGCCACATATGAAACATATGAACTTAAAAACAAAAAAGCTTTTAACTGCCGTAGCCGAGTAGGTAGAGACGTCGGCTATAATTATGTGTGTCACAGGTTCAAATGCCGGCACATGCAGTATTTAAATGATAGAAGCAAGTTTTTTTAATATACAAAACTTATAAATTTCATATGAAATTTCAATTTGTAAATGCTTGTCAATAGCATTGTCAATCTTGATAATTTATTAAGACAAGTAATTTTAAAGCAAAAAACGAAACCAACTTCAAATCTCATATAAAAATTTAGGAGTA
>NW_016165469.1:12233-27541 GCF_001687245.7 Rhagoletis zephyria | reverse complement strand
CAAAATTCAAACTTTAACTTGGAAAATGTTTCTCATACACCATGTACGCTTACGGCCATGTACGATGTGGCGTATGAGTAACATTATTTCCTGCTCCAATTTCATACAAAAAATTATTGCACATTTTCATTTCAGCATTCGCAACTTGTTTATTTATCCATCTATTTTCATGATTGGTAGCTTGATTTTTGGGCAAAAGAACAGGCTTACAATACAATTTTTAATTTTTCCTTGTTAAAGCTTGGATTTTTTTTTCATGAAAATTAAAATATCTTAGGAAAATGACCTGATCTAGAAAAATGATATATGTATGTATCCATAATCTACGACACAATATTAAGGTTGACTTGAGATTTTCGCTACAGGGTAATGAGAAATTATATGTACCGACTAAAAGAGCGTTATATTACTTTGTACATTGCCAAACTTTCCACTTTCTACCTGGGTGATTGCCTGTGTGTTTTTGTACTTTTGAATTCATTTTCATCAGCTACCTTTACTCTGCCTTTGTAAGCACATACATACACATGTATGTAAAGCAACTGTTAGCGAGCTTCCTTCGCATTGAAACAGGCTTTACTCATACCACTTTTACTCAAACATATCCTTCTCTTATGCTGGTAAATTAAATTTTTATTTACACATATTACAAAAATATTTTTTTTAACCCACAGCAAGTGAAAATTGAATGCCATTTTTACACTTCTGTGAACATGTATTCACACGTACAATATATAAATATGTATGAGAGAAGCTACGTGCAATTATTCACTCTTCCATTTTAACAATAGCGGTTCAGCCATCGCATAAATATGTACATACATATGTATGCATGTATGTCTGTAGGAACATGCATATTTCCCAGCGCCTAGTTGTCTCTACTGTTGGTTCTTAGCAAGTGAATTCACGGAAGCGTAAGTAGCCATTATAACCGCCATGACCACCGCGACCAACATGTTACCCAACAAACAACTACAGGCGCAGTAAAAGGACAGTCTGTGAGCATCCGAACCTTACTGCTTGCCGCTGGTATCCACACTACCAGGCCCTTTTAAAATGTTATTGCTATGAAATATTGAAGCAGCGCGTGTTGTTCGACAGAAATTGCACCTTCCGGTTCCATCCCAGTTACACTTTCAGACCGCGTGTGCTGCGCTATAAGTGCTACGGCCTTAAAATTTCACGCGCACTGAATTTATATGTACAGACATACGAGTACACACATGACTGCACAAAGAATTTTCTTTTATTTCACTAGGGTGGTACAAAAATACGCCAGAAAATTAACTTTTTTCGTGCTGCCACACTACAGATTTATAGAAAATAAAAAAATAACCCCGTATTTTTTTACTTTGAAATTGATTAATATTTAACGGTACCGCCGGGGTCTTGAAGTTTTCCATGTATTTTACATGAGAAAAAAACATTTTAATCGTAGAATTCCTATAAAATCGTTAAAAATAAATAATTTTGATCTATTTTAAAAATATATTGCCCTTCGGATACCTTCGAAAATGAAGTTACAATGAATATTTGGATTTGAAAGTTGACAAACTATTTTCCATAACGGATAATCGTATAGATTAGCAACAAGCATGAAAAAAAATTAGTTAAGTCTGCAACATAATTTTATTTTAACGTATGTATTATAGAAATTATTGAATTTTACGAAAAAAATATCTTTCTTCATAAAAAATATATTTGAAATATCAAAGCTCTGGCGGCACCATTCAATGTTAGGCAATTAAAAAACCGATCTCCTCATTTTCAATATTTAGAGGGTTGACTGAAAAAAAAATTTTAACCACCCTAATGCATACATACGTTTGTATGGGTGTCGATGTGAATATCTTCACCCGTGATTTCTTCTCACAACATAAGTAGTTCAGTCTACTTTTTAAAAGCTCTTAAAACTTTCGCGGCAGCGCTTTCTAATCATATAACTCATTTAAGGATAAGCAGCCAATTGAAATTATTAATTTGCTCTACAAAAGTAGCTATGAAAATAATAAATGTGCGCCACTGATAACGTACAACAACAATTTTGCGCCATATTTTCATTGCGCGTATTGTGTTTTATGTTCCTAAATTGCTGTAACTTTCGCTTTTGTTTCGCTTTATATGCACATATTAATATCCTTTTAAAAGCCCAATGGGAGTTGTAAATCAAATTAGGATTAAATTTTCAACAAAACAAATTTCATATTTATGTTATATAAATATGTTTTTACGGTTTATTTTAACTGTTTAGATAACACTTCCTCAGCGTAAATCGTATTTCGCGAGTAGATAGTGTAATTAGATTAACCGAGAGAAAATGTTTTGCTGGCATGTATGGCGAAAGCGAATTTTGGTGGGAAGGATAAAATGTTTTAGGATTTTAAGTACATACACTGAAAATAAAATCTGCGTAAATATAACGAAAACTTGCGTACATCTTACGAAAATTTTTGAAAACATTGTATGCTTAAAAGCATAAATCCACAGTTTTAATATTTAATTTTGTATTGTAATTTTACCCAGCAAGTCTCTTTTTAAAACTTTTAAAATTATATTATAATTAAAATTTAATTGTAGATTTCGTAAATTTTAAAACCATACAGAAATATTACGAATGCCTTCCTATGATATACAAAACTATTCGCACAGAGATTTGTTCAGTAAATTACGAATGTGTTTCATAAAATAAACGTAAGATTTCGTAAAGTGTACTCAAAAAATACCGTACGAAAGTCCTTGCGTTATATTTACGAATGGTTCGTAAAATTTTGTTTCGTTGTAAAAAATGTGTTCGTATTATGAAGGAAAGTTTCGTACATTGTACAAAAACCAAGACTATGAAAGTTTTTCGTGGCACTTTTACGAAATTTTATTTTCAGTGTAATAATTTATGCATATGCCATGTGTGAATACTGCAACACACATATGTACGAAGTTATTTAATTGCATTTTGTTGGTATATAACTTAACTGAAACGCAGAGCTGAAAATTTCTAAAAATTTTAACAGTTTTTGTAGAAATCCACATCAAAGCTTTAAAATTAATTGGAGTTTATTAACTATTAACTAAACAGGTTCCTCTTAAATTTTATGGAGCTAATCTAGGTAAATAAAAAGGAATATTTCGAGATTGGGTTTTCGTAGTATAAATTTTATATAGTATAACAAAATTCATACAAACTTGAAAATATAATGAAATTGGAACCTTGAAAAAATTAAAGTTTGTGGACCACGGAAATAAAAATGGGAATTTACGAAACAAGCTGTGCAATATCCCGGCTGCCTGCAAGTAGGTGGCTCAATCCGTTTTGTGAAAGTAGTATGCTGCAGTAAATTTACCATTTAAGTACATACATGTACATATATGTATACTGAAAAATACTCACATTTGTACCGCCATTCAATAACTGAGTTAAGGGAAACCACAACTAGAGTATATTGTTCAGCGAGTAAAACGGAGTCAGTGAAAATAAAAGTTTCTTAAATATGGATGGCACAAAAATAGGCAATTTATGTTTTGAGTGGTTCGTAAAAGTCAGAAGTCCAAATATACCAATATCGGGTCCTATTATAAAGACAGGAGCAAAAGAAATCGCTGGTCGATTAGGCACTCAACATATTTCTGCATAAAATTGAAATCCAGCCACTAAATCCTTTCATCGACAAGGATGATATAATTAAAGCCTGTCCGGTCTGCCGCAGGTAAAAAAACTTGAAAGGGTCCATCATCTAAAATATTAAGATCTGTACGGTCCTCAAAAAGGTATCGCGCAATGAACGCGGAACTTAATCATAATTAGGCATTTATATGAGAAAAAAAGGCCAATTACATTTATCTTAAATTCATTTTCGTGACATGTTTATACATCGAATACCATAGGTCCACAAAAAACCTTCTTCAGAAAAATTCAAAAACGGCATTCATATTTCTATGGCATATTTAGGTCTGCCACTGCGACGAATATTCTTTTCCATTGATTTACCAAGCCAGAATGCTGGGCCACACTTCATACTAGTAACGCTACTTCAGAAATAAGGTTTTCAACCCTTCGCCAGGTAAAAACATGGCTGCGTAGTACCAAGCTGACAGAAAATTTTTGGGTATGAAGTTTTATATTTCATTCAATTTCAGTACAAAAAGTGAACGTTTGAAGTACCTAAAAATTCGCGTTGATTTTTGTGAATTTTTTTGCTCGGAGACGTCTCATCCCCACAAAATACTTATGTATGTTCTAAAATAATCGTATTTTTATTTCGAAGAAAATGCACAACTTAGGACTTGCACCTTATTATACTGAAATTAAATTGGCTATAAAAATTCATCCCAAAACTTTTCTAAAAAATCTGATTTAAAAATTTAAAGTTATGATAGCAAATTTTTTAAACGGGTTGAATTTTCGCGAATTTCGCATTTATTGACAAATTTTACGTGTCAAAATTACTTGATTTTTTTATGGACTACGAATGAGCCGTAAACTATGATAAATAATGTGAAAATGCTTTATAAAATACATTTTCCGTTCAAAATTTTCAACTCACCGAAAATTACGCTGTTTGAAAAAATCATGTTGCTTTTTTCTTTGTGTAGTCAATTTAACGTAATTTTTCTCGGCGAATTTTGTACACTGACTGAGCAAAGAGTTTAGTTACGCCAGGTTAATATGTTTCTCCCAACACAGGATTTGGTAATAGTTTCACTATTTGGTTTGGTTGCCAAATCTTGTGTTAATAGAAATATATTTATCTGAATCTTTTCTATATGTAGGACGGCTCAGGCTTGAAATATATAGCCAAGAGTCATACATACTTTGTATACATGTGTATTACCCTTTATTTTATTATTATTTTTTATTACAAAGCATGGAGAGCAAACGTAAAAGAGCCTTAGTAAAAGTTGTACTTAGTCAACAGTTCTGATAAAAATTTAAAATACTCAGATATACTAAATTGAGTATTTAAGTATTAAATTTATGAGAAAGCGATGGGTATGTGGTATCTAGTATAGGAATATAACTAAAAGAAATAACAAATAATCCGCTTTCCACTGCCTCTACGGGCGAGAGAGCTTGATTGCTTGTAGACATTGAAGGAATTGAAGCACGATAACAACAGCACATATTAAAAAAGAATGGTTGAGTTGTAGAAGTATGGTAGAAAATTGTTTCTGGCGCAATGTACCATTGTCTTTCAATCAAGTATTATGTACGAAGTAATTTTCTTTCACTGAATAGTTGTAAATTTGTACGTACATATGTAAGTACACATACACGTATGCAAGTATATACATATATGTACATTAGACCGCGTAAAAAAAATATAAAAAATGCCCTACAATGCGACCAGAATAAGACTCAAATTTTAGCATTTTGTATAGTAATAATCCTCCATGAATCACCACCCTCTAGGACAATTCTAAGAGGTCCCGCGTCGAGCACTTAGTTTGCTCATAGGAATTACATGTAAGAAAAAGCGTTCCTTCATTTTGAGGTCAATATAATTTTCTAGGATCAATGAAAACACTCGAAACTGCAAGAATACATTGATTACATGCCATTTAAGTATTATGCAGGCTCAGATTATTTAAATAAGTCCGGTCGCATTGCCGGATTTTTTTTTTTTGACGCGGTCTAATGCACATGCATTAGACTGGATCACCAAACAAAAGTTGCGGTTTTTACGCCGTTATTACAAAATTTATTATCTGTTTTATGTTATTTTTTGGCCTTTTTAACAATTATATTCAACAATTTTATAATGAGCTCGAGGCCATTTTTTAAATGAAAATTTATTGTGGAAAAGCAACAATAATTTGAAAAAATGGTAGAAGTGATAGCTATTTCGGAAATCACCACATTTCCTCATCAGACTTCTTTCAGTAGGATTCGAACCGACGATCCCACTGACTCAGCCAGTTGCCTATGCACCGTGCTAAGACGCCTTGTAAATTATCGTTTGCTTATTTCCACTATTTCCATTTTTGTTATGCCAACACAATCAATCTATCAGCTATCACTTCTACCATTTTTTCAAATTATTGTTGCTTTTCCACAATAAATTTTCATTTAAAAAATGGCCTCGAGCTCATTATAAAATTGTTGAATATAATTGTTAAAAAGGCCAAAAAATAACAAAAAACAAATAACTTAAGGACGAGCACACCTAAAAGTTAAGCATTCTAAAAATAGAATTATTAGCACAAACCAACAAAACCAACAACCACATGATCAAGTGAATTGCAGCGGAATAGCTGCGCTTGATTGTGTTGGCATAACAAAAATGGAAATAGTGGAAATAAGCAAACGATAATTTACAAGGCGTCTTAGCACGGTGCATAGGCAACTGGCTGAGTCAGTGGGATCGTCGGTTCGAATCCTACTGAAAGAAGTCTGATGAGGAAATGTGGTGATTTCCGAAATAGCTATCACTTCTACCATTTTTTCAAATTATTGTTGCTTTTCCACAATAAATTTTCATTTAAAAAATGGCCTCGAGCTCATTATAAAATTGTTGAATATAAAATTTATTATCAAAAAATTAATTTTTTTTTATGAATACATATAGGATCTTAAAGGCTTTTTTGAAAATATTCCCTCATATGGCAAAACAGTTTAAGTTTAAAATATCTGCGTAAAAATTAAAAAAGGTTTTCAACAGAATCATAATAATAAGATTTTTGATGCAGTTTTTTTACATTCTCGCTCATACTTTAAATGAGTTTATTGCAAAGAAATAAAAAGGGTGAGAAAATGCCTTTCCAATGATACCTCTTAGATCTAGCCGGTAAAGTGTTGGCTGAGTTATTCAAGTTTTTCTGAAATCAATCTTTGATAAAAGTTCAAACACAGCATTAAAAATCTTATTATTATGATTCCGTTAAGTTTTTTTAATATTTTTATGCAAATTATTTAAGCTTTAACTGTTTTCTTACCAGAGGTGATTTTTAAAAAAAATACTTTAGAAATACTATTTTTATTCATAAAAAACTTAATTTTTAGAGGTATTTTCAAATTCGTCCAGTTCACGTAAATCTTACTATTTTTTCAGAAATATTTTGGTGCAAGTCTTAAATATAGTAATATAAATTTTTCTTAAATCAATCTTTGATAAAAGTTTAAAAACAGCATCAAAAATCTTATTATTATGATTCCGTTAATTTTTTTTTTTTTATATATTTATGCAAATTTTTTAAAATTTAACTGTTTTGTTATCAGGGTGATTTTTTTCAGAAAATACTTTAGAAAAACTATTTTCATTCATAAAAAACTAAACTTTTAGAGGTGTTTTCAAATCCGTCCAGTTCACGTAAATCTTAGTATTTTTTTGAGAAATATTTTGGTGCAAGTCTTAAATATGATAGATTTTATAATTCCAATGGGAAAAACAGTATCGTTTATATCTGTGAGGGACAAGAATGATAGAATACAAGATTGCGCCGATCAGAGAGGATTTTTGAGAATAACTTTTGCGTGACACTGGTGCAATTGCGAGATAGAAATGCCAAAACGTGAGCAAGAATGGAAGAAGAAGAAAAAAATGTTGCAAGGAAAACGTAAAGAAGTTGCACCACTGTGACGTCATGCAAACAACGACTCTGTCAAATTCGTTAAGAGAGGAATGGCTGTCCGAGATCGGCGCATCCTTTGTATTCTCTCAATCGTGTGTAAGGGAGTGATGCAGACTAATGTGCATATGTACATACATAGTAGAGCCAACAGTTAAGCTGCATTGGCCGCACACATAAATTCTATTTAGCCTACTTACTTACCCGGTGACAAGCGAGCAATTTCCGTGCACCAAATCGAATGCGGGCGAATCGGGTATGTGGATAACTCGATGCTGCGTATATACATATGTAGTGTGTATCTACACAAGGAGCTTTGTTGCATGCCCACTAACTCCTACTGCGCCACTGCCACTCGTCTGTGATGTGTTAATCCGAATGGTATGGCATGAGTGGATTTTTATGTTACGAATGGGAATGGGATTTCGAGCAAAATGCCATTTGTTTTTATTTTAACCTTTTTGTATAACTTTTATTGTGATGTCGATAAATTTATTTATTTTTCATTTCACTGCTTTAATTCCTTTTGTTAATCACCCAGGGCTGCACATTTTATCGGTGAGTGAATGAAAGCGACCTCATATATTAATTTTCGTTTCGTGTTTTCGTGTTTTTTTTTTCACGGTATTCACACTTTATCCTCGCACTTTATTTTAGATTAAAACTGATTGTTTCAACATTTAAAATTCATTTGATGCTCGTACAGTAATTTTTCTTTCAACACAGAAATTTTACACTCCTCTGGCGCACAGTTGTGTAGCAGCTTACGATGATTTAAGCACACTGTTAATTCGCTGAAAATTTAAAGAGAGAGGAAAATGGTTAAAAATTTTGCAAAAAGCATACTAAAGTATTAACTGAAATATATATATACATACATATGCACATATATACATATATCCATACGGTATGCGCAATACAAAGCAATGCAATAAATTAAATATATACTTACATATATTCTCATGTATGTATATATTTGCTACAGTATTAAATTACCGCTTTTTTACCCTTCCATCGTTTAATCACACTTAAGGCTTTATTTTACACAATGTCATTGCCTTTAGCAGCTTTGTATATACTTATCCCTGCTACTAATGTTGCAATTGTTTTGTTGCTAAGTAGTTTTACATTTGAGGTATGTATGTACTTATTTCTCACTCCAGTTGACTTACAACCGTAGCGTCGAAAAGCGAGTTAAATTACCGCAACAACGTGTATATATAACTGAGTTAAAAACAGGTAAGAGCACAACGACTTTAGAATCTACAGAAAATGGTAGATACACCGAAAAAATTGGCAGTGCCAATTTTTGGATATCTGAAAATAATGCGAAATGGCTCGTAAAATATTCAACTGGTTCTAGTTTTTAAAAATAAAACAAGTAAAAAAGTCCGAGTTCGGTGTGCGATTTCCGAAAATTTCCAATATTCCGCCTTTTCTTCTTCTTGATTAGCGCAGTAATTCAGTCCACTATGTGCCAGGAGCTCGATATTTTGGCCAAAATAAATAACTTCTAGAGTACGAAAAACTTTCAATTACGCTTTCTTTTTTGGAGTCGGTGATTACGAATCTAAAATAAAATTTCAAAAATCCAAAATTGCGGATTCAATATGGCAGACATAAAATATAAGAAGTTAATAGATTTTTATAAAATTTGGTATTGCAGAGGTTTTGGGGTAGCTGATTACGAATCTATATGGTCAGATGAATGCATGCTCAACGTGGCAGGGTACAGCTAGCTGTTTATAAATTTTAAACCCGTTTTTGGACATTTTAAGATTGAAGTGTTCGCCACGCGCACACGCCGCCCTTTGACCATCGAGACCGCATTATGTCTGCGCGCCATGCGCAGAAGATTTCAACTTTGCCTCTTGCGTATAAATTATGATAAAGAAATAATAATAAAAAAATACGTTAAAAAATGATTTAGAAAACAAATTTTTAATTCATATTGCTTTACATTTTCTTGTCATGAAAAAATTCAAATATGCATTCTTCTATAAAATTGAACGCTAAATATATTTCTTATAGAAATTTTTCGCTCTGTAGGATGCCAACCACTATAGCCTGTGCTGTGTGGTGATATATGTACATGTTCATATGTATGCAATTACGTACGTAATATACCAAAGCATAATGTACCAAGTACATATAATTGCAGAAATACATACAGGGTGGGCCAAATAAGACCTACGAATGTTTAACATGTCTAACTTCTCTATTTTTTAATATTATTGTTATTTTCTTTTGTATTTTATAGTTAATCTCTTCGAAAATCATAATGGATACTTACAGCAAGACCACCAACAACGACTACAATACGCTATTCGGTTTACACAATAAGCCATACAAATTGATTTTTTAGGTAATATTTTGATGTCGGATGAAGCGCATTTCCAAACAAAACTGTAGATTGTGGGGCTCTGAAAATCCAAAGGTAACACACTAGCACGAGTTATTTGACCCACCCTGTACATGCGCTAGCTAATCGAAAAAGGAAAGTTTCAATTACAAAACCTTCAACAATTTTGAAGAGCCACGGGAAGAATTCGTTAACTAACCGAAAACTCATCGCTCAAGCCAAGCTACAAAAGCTGCAATCAGACAATTATTTACATATGTAGATATGTAAGTATATATTTGCATACTTATAAGTTTATGATTATACACTAGGGTGCCTCAGACCATTAGGGCGACTTCTTATCGGAATTTGATATGTGTAACCTCCTAATCTGTTTTTTTTTTTTGCTTAAACAACGTATGTATATATATTATACTAGTAGTGTGAAATGTTTTGGTACTAGAATACAGTGGGTTGTTCAGAAATCAGTGAATAATTTCACTTTGACTTAACTCCTGTTTGACAGGTGAAATTTACGTACAAATCCCGTGCTTAGAATTTTTTTTTTGTAAAATTTTTGCATTCGTGGAAGGTTTTTGTCTCAACTTGTGTTATCGTAATTGGCCTTCAAATATGCAGCTACACACTGAAAATCAATAGAAATTTTGTGTATCAGTCGACGATGGAAAATCCGCCCGTCCTAGCCGTAGAGAATCGAGTTCTTCAAGCTACGCTCAGCAAGCTGAAAGTCATGTTGCAGAAAATTAATATCATCAAGGACAGCGAATCGCGTATCTTTGAACGTGACTTGGGAGCCAACGCATTTAAGAAACATGCCGAGTAATTACTTAGAGAAGCGTTGAAATAAAAAAGTAACTCTCGATCGAAAGTCTTGCTTCCTCAGTACGCAAAAAACGATCAGAGACGAATTCTGTTTGCTGACGGGAAAAATTTCAGGAATAAGTGGATTTAAAGTGGATAGATTTTAGAGTTAATTTCATGGTCACTAGATATTTCATCAGTTTTGATGGATACTGCCAAGATAACGAAAGGACTATTTGCCCTATCCATATTCAAGTCCTAAATTCGCTGTCCATTTTTTTTACTTCCTCCACATCGCGTTTATGAAGGCCTACTTTGAGACCTGACTATTAGTGATCGGCGAGTTGATCAGACATCGAGTGGTACGTTGGTATTGAAGTTGCGTATCCGTAGCAAGCTAACTACGTGAATGGCATAGGACGATCGTCGCTAGCACTGTTCATGACTTTTTCTACTTTTGGTATCGATTTAATGTAAAATTTTTAAAATGTGATAAATACTGTTGCACACAACTTCAAGCCGGCAAGGCTTGTAGACATCGTAGAGCAATAAAACTTTAAACGTAGGTTACTTTGCAACGGAATATCGGGGACACCCTAATAAACATACATACATACATATATACCAATATATGTACTAGTACATATCCATACCTACTGTAAGCAAGAGCGTAAGTATTTGATATACAAATGTACAGTGACTAAGGCATCACGCCAACTGTAGCTGGTGCAAACAAAATGCAGTTATTTCTGCACATACCAATTACAGTTGCTGCATAAGCTGCGAATGCCATGTAAGTACTTAGTTCATCGGCACTTATCCGCCTTCTCATATGCTCACCAACTTTGTTTTGTTTACAAAGTGTTGTTAATGTGGTTTTTAGTTTACAT
Source organism: Rhagoletis zephyria (assembly GCF_001687245.7). Taxonomy (NCBI): domain Eukaryota; kingdom Metazoa; phylum Arthropoda; class Insecta; order Diptera; family Tephritidae; genus Rhagoletis; species Rhagoletis zephyria. Next base: position 15,928 of record NW_016165469.1, on the reverse strand, counting down.
TTATTGTTGCTGCTTTTGGTGCTTCTTCTGCTGCGGTTGACGTATTGTCATTTGATATCCTGCTAATGACAAAAGGAATTAAATAGGCGGCAAATTAAGGAGCAACAGAGCAGCGACAAAGACTGCTATAAGCTGCTAAAAACGAAGGGCAGTCGCAATGAGCAGTATGAAATATTTTAAATTTATGTACCGACCAAAAAAAAAAACGCAAAAGCGAAATACATACGTAACTGGGGCCCAACATACCGCGAATAACAATTTTGATAACAACGCGAACGTATGGAAAACGCAAGCAACATGAAAACAATTTTTGGCAAAGTTGCCAACATTTCTGCTTTTGTAGTTTATACAAGTACATCCACTTTCATTTGTACAAAATCGTGCTGGTGAGTAAATTTTGCTGAAAGCCTAGAAATGCATGGAGGCAAAATTGTCCGGGAATTATTTGCTTGGTGCGTGTTGATAGCTTTGCACTTTGTATTTATCCACAAATGTATACTAGTTACGCTCACTTCTTGGGAAAAGTCACGGGTCTAAGTGACAAATATGTACATATCGCTCATTTGCTGCAAGAGTGGCATAATGCAAAAAATTAAAAAATCGAGAAAAACGGCTTTAAAGTTTAGAGTTTACATACGCTCCCATAAAAATGAAGGCACATTTTCTTCTAGTGGCCTATTGTTAAGCTATGAAATTTTTACACAGCTCATTTGTGCATGCTCAACGAAACCAAAAATAAATACATAGTATGACACTCTTGCGATATGTATGCATGATACTCGCACCATAGAAGCAAGTAGTAGAGCAGTGGAGAGGCGGGCATAAACACTACTGTGCAGTTATCACCCTAAACATCAGGATTGTCTTCTGTCGGAGTAGATATATTTAATAGCGGTTGCAAGAAAGTTCCTGAAAGAGAGGCAAAAACATAGGTCCGTCTACCGCTGAAGCAAGACGAAGTAAGGCGAAGTAGCAGCACACAAAAGAAAGAGTTGACACTTCGGACTTGACTATGGCGGGTGGAAACGATTGGACCCGACTAGGGCATATTGTGATTAAATTTAAAACACACATCAGATGAAGTTAAAGTTCATTTAACATCTAACAGACTGCATCAGAACTGTAAGAAACGTAGAGATTACTGCTCAAAGCACCTCCTGACAAAACAATTGACGGTAGAACTGGGAGAAACGGTAGCTTATCCTACTATGAGAGCAATTATGGCAATTGTATTTCAACTCACAATAGTATTTGGAAAGACATGTCTTTCGCAAGACAATTGTCAATTCTGGCAACTACAAATCTTGAAAGCTAGCTAATGACTCTTCGAATGATCTGCTAACGAGGAAAACTTGGCGCTATTCTGTTTGTCTTAGCAATAGATAAGTTTTCTAAAAAATAAATAAAATTATAATTTATATAAATATGTACATATATCGTCACCTGAAATGTAAAAAGACGTAACAAACATCGTCGCTGAAACGCAAAAAGTCGTAACTTATAAAAATTCAAAATTCACTTTTTGATTGATATGACGGATTTTATCGAATTACAACTCCCCACATCGTTTTATGAAAAAACATTATGCATCACGACTTCTTCCATTTCAGTAACGATGTTTATTACGTCTTTTTGCATTTCAAGTGACGATAAACCGTTTTTTAACTACAAAAAAATAAAATTTACTAAAAAAAAATAAAAAATTAATAACATTTTTCTCCAAAAGCTAATTAAAATTAAAAAAAGTTGCCNAGCTAGCTAATGACTCTTCGAATGATCTGCTAACGAGGAAAACTTGGCGCTATTCTGTTTGTCTTAGCAATAGATAAGTTTTCTAAAAAATAAATAAAATTATAAACTATATAAATATGTACATATATCGTCACCTGAAATGTAAAAAGACATAACAAACATCGTCGCTGAAATNAAAAAATAAATAAAATTATAATTTATATAAATATGTACATATATCGTCACCTGAAATGTAAAAAGACGTAACAAACATCGTCGCTGAAACGCAAAAAGTCGTAACTTATAAAAATTCAAAATTCACTTTTTGATTGATATGACGGATTTTATCGAATTACAACTCCCCACATCGTTTTATGAAAAAACATTATGCATCACGACTTCTTCCATTTCAGTAACGATGTTTATTACGTCTTTTTGCATTTCAAGTGACGATAAACCGTTTTTTAACTACAAAAAAATAAAATTTACTAAAAAAAAATAAAAAATTAATAACATTTTTCTCCAAAAGCTAATTAAAAATAAAAAAAGTTGTNGTGACGATAAACCGTTTTTTAACTACAAAAAAATAAAATTTACTAAAAAAAAATAAAAAATTAATAACATTTTTCTCCAAAAGCTAATTAAAATTAAAAAAAGTTGCCTCTTAAAACAATAAAATATAAAAATTAAAAGAAAGTTTTATTTTAAAAAAAATTATTTTTAAAATAATGTGATCTAAGAGTTGCAATAAAATAAAGTTAAAAATATAAAAAAATAAAAATAAAAAAAGAAAAAAGTCCTTTAAAATTAAGTTATATAAAAATAGTAATATTTTTCTTTTGAAACACTAGAATCTTAAAATGAAATGTTTTTGTTATTGGTGGCCTTATAACAATTATATTCAACAATTGTTGAATAAAAAAAAAATTAAAATTAAAAAATNAATATTTTTCTTTTGAAACACTAGAATCTTAAAATGAAATGTTTTTGTTATTGGTAACCTTATAACAATTATATTCAACAATTGTTGAATAAAAAAAAAATTAAAATTAAAAAAAGCAATTTTTGTGAACACTAAATAAAATTAAAAAAAAAAATTTTCTTTGAAAACAATAACATCTTAAAGTTAAATTACAAAAATTAATTTATTATAGAAGAGAAAACTAAATAAAAATAAAATTTTAAAAAATATTTTTCTTTTCAAACAATAAAACAAAAAGAAAAACAGTTCTACTGCTGAGGACTCGAACCCGGATCTCTCTCTGGGCCATTGCGACTGTTAGATCCCCGCGAGCAAAATGATATACAAGTGCTTTCTGCCATAAGAGAAGAAAGTTGGCAAGCAGCTTTTTTGTTAGACTTTCGTGCCAGAATAAAAAAAATATCTTTCAAACTTTCTTGCATCCGCTTTTTCAATTGCCTTACAAAAGACTTCCAACTATCTTAGGAAAGATTTGCCCTGTTAGTCTGCTAAAGTCTCACACTGACTGGTTAGGATTTTGGGGGCTCTTTCGCAAATAATGCCCTACTCGTCCATCAATGGCAACCCTTAAGTGGACATCTGCTATGAAAGGACTCGCCGTAAAGTAAAAATTTCCGTGCGAAGCCAGCATGAAATTGTAAATTACCGTCTTAAGACCTCGCGTAATGTTCGAGGTCTTGTGAAATTAAAATAAATTTTTCAATCGAAGAGAATCAAAAATTATCAATTGAGGTTAAGTCAGAACCTACAAACCAACAATTGTTAAAACAAATTAGTAATTAAAGGCGAGCGATACGCTTTTAACCATATTGCATGACCTCCTGGTTCCTTCACTTTCTCTATTTTAGTAGGTACTAGCAATTACCCGGCGTGCTTCGCTGCGCCTTAAATGTATTTTTGTGTTGTAACTCTCCCCCTAAGCTCTTATGGCCTCATTTACAAAATATTTTTAAAGAACTTTATGAAGTTAGATTTAAAAAAA
>NW_016165469.1:0-11165 GCF_001687245.7 Rhagoletis zephyria | reverse complement strand
GTAACCGTTCTACCAATTTGTACCAAACTCGGTATGGTTATTGTACTTGCCACGTGTAAGCAAAACGTTGAAAATTATTGAAATCGGACTAAAATAACGGCCGATTCTCATATAACGGTAAATTTAAGAAATGCTTGAAACTTCAGTATTTCGAAATTGAAGGACGCTAATTTACTCAAAATTGATACACCTCGGCTTACCATCTAGCGGAAGGTTTCGGAAGGGTGAAAAAACATATATTTAATACTTGCGCCGGGTATTTAATGTTCGGCTCCGCCCGAACTTAGACTTTCTTACTTGTTATATATATAGATTTATAAGTAGAAAGAGACTTCGAGCTGTTTGTACCTATGGACGAGCACTTTTCTCATTGACAATTACACGTAAATGTAAGCAAATTTTGATAGCTTTTACCGCACAATCACCACTTAATTCATTTCCTTTGAGTCGAGTTCAAGGAAACAGAGTGGTTGTGCGTTACCAAGCCGCAAAAGTTGCCGCGATCCAAATGAAGTGCATACATATGTATGTATGTACGTACGCACGATGTTTTGCATGTGCGCGACAAAACTCAATTAAAAGAAGCCGTGCATGTAAAAGTGGCAAGAGAGAAAGCAAATTAGTAGCAGTCAGTGAAGAGGTATAAAAAATAATAAATACTCGTATAATAAAACCGATAAAAGTGGAATTCCAAAGCTACAGTTAACCAAATAAATATGTATGTAGTTGCAACAAGAGGTAAGATAAAAGTTGAAAGTTGTAAAAGGAACAAGGCAAGCGAAAAAGAGTGCACACTTTGCAAAGCTGCAACTTCGGTATGGTAGTAACCGCGAAAATGCAAAAAAGTCAGTTGCAAGTGAAGTTACACAGTTTGTTCGAGTGTTGTGGAACGTGAGCTAAACCAGCGGAACGCAACGTTTAGTTTTCCCAATATCAAAGTATTTTAGTCATACATAAGCACGCAATGGTAAGCAGTATTTGCATAGTTAATGGATGCTGGCGATTACGCCAAAAAATAAAGTTCATTTCAAAGAAAAGTTAAATAAAGAATTGTTGCGAAAAATTCACACAATCGAAAAAAAAAAAAAAAAAAAACAATTTTATATTCCCAACTTCAGAATTGGATATTCGATAAATAGCTATGAACATTCAAACCAACGCAGAAATGTATTGGAATTTGTAAGAACAAGAGGCACAAGTTCTGCCGAAAGAGTAAGCCATTCAACGCGCTTTAGTCAATGGCTGTAATTGCATATTTAAGCGTTAAAACTTTTCGCTCTAGCGCAACGAAATTGAGAGTTCATATCGCTTTTTTTTGTTTTTTTTTTTTTTGTTAATAAACAACATTCAACTGTTCGGTTTAACAGTAAGGCAAACGAAAAAACGTATGTTTTGTTTGTTTAAATATGCATTCAATTACTGAATGGAAAATGCCCTGAATGCATTTCCAACTCAGCTCATTTAATTATCACTTTCATTTTACGCTGCAATTAACCAGCGCACACCGCTTGCCAACAACAAGACATGCCCGTGTATAAATTTAACTATAAAACTTCGCATTTCGGCATATGTTAACGAGGGTGGGGCTGATGGCACTCAATAATGCACTTCCGCTTTATGAATGTACGTCGAAATGAATATACATATGTGCATTGTGCATAAGTATGTATATTATAAGCAATTCATTGGTAAATATTTTTTTTTTGCGACGAATAATTCGACACTTTTTTTATTGGATTTCTGTCAGCCAATTGCCTTGTGAGCAAAATAAGCAAGCATTTATAGTATTTATCTATTATAAAAGTTAATTTTTTTAATTAGGCGATAAATTTTTCTTCTCGTATTGCAACAATTAGTTTTTGTACACTCACTCTGTTTATAAATACAAACTCATGCAGGTAATTATAACAACCTAATCGATCAAATCGGTCAATGTAGAAAGTAAATAACCGCCTTAAAGAATAATAATGCATGACTTATGATACTAAAGTACACTGAGAAATGAGTTTAGATACGTCAACTAAATAGGTTTCCCTCTACACATGATTTGGTTATAGTTGCATTATTTGGTTACAGTAACCAAATCATGTGTTGAGAGAACTATTTTTAGCTGACTTTTTTCTCAGTGTATTTAAAATAAAAACTAGATTGACCTCATTAACATTGTGGCCTCTAACCAACTACTTGTTGCGTCAGAATATTTTTTCAAGTGAAATTACTTTAGTGGAGCTGGTTTTTGNGTGCATAAGTATGTATATTATAAGCAATTCATTGGTAAATATTTTTTTTTGCGACGAATAATTCGACACTTTTTTATTGGATTTCTGTCTGCCAATTGCCTTGTGAGCAAAATAAGCAAGCATTTATAGTATCTATTATAAAAGTTAATTTTTTTAATTCGAGATAAATTTTTCTTCTCGTATTGCAACAATTAGTTTTGTACACTCACTCTGTTTGTAAATACAAACTCAACCTAATTATAACAACCTAATCGATCAAATCGGTCAATATAGAAAGTAAATAACCGCCTTAAAGGATAATAATGCATGACTTATGATACTAAAGTACACTGAGAAAAGAGTTTAGATACGTCAACTAAATATGTTTTCCTCAACACATGATTTGGTTATAGTTGCATTACAGTAACCAAATCATGTTTTGCGAGAACTATTTTTAGCTGACTTTTTCTGAGTGTATTTATTATAAAAACTAGATTGGCCTCATTAACATTGTGGCCTGTAAACAACTACTTGTTGCGTCAGAATATTTTTTGATGTGAAATTACTTTAGTGGAGCTCGTTTTTGAGAGTAAATTGACCAATTAAACGGAAATGATACAAACGGCAATAGTTGGAACGGAACAGGAACGGAAAAGATTGCAACGGAAACAAGTGCTTCTTAAATGTGTGCACATGGTATTAATTCAACGAAAGCGTGAAAATAAGCGTTACAGAATTAGATTTATATTAAGACCAACACAAGAATTAAAGTAAAGTTTGGTGCGTACATAAATCAAGAAAAGGGTAAAGGCAAAGATAAAAGTAAAATCAAAAAAGCCTAAAGATATAGGCAAAAATTAAAATCAAGGAAAATTTAAACACTTTAAGGCAAAGGTGAACGGGAATATGTAAAAATAAAGATAAATATGAAGAAATAATGATAATGAATCGTTATATTTTTCGATATGTGACCTGGTCTACGGAAAGGGGGCTTAGGTGTCAAAAAATCAATTTTCACTTTTTGGTTGATTCGGATGGAAGATGAGATGCTTTTTCACGTGGTGAAAAGCAGAAAATCCTAACTTGCTTAGAAGTGTANGGACCAACAACAACACTTACTGGACGTCCGGCGCGGAGAACAATTAACGAGATAATGAGAAACTGACGAAACGAGTTGCTTACTTTTAACAGCTTTTTCACAGAAAACTAGTTTTCGCACGTAAGCTCCCTTTTCGTAGACCAGGTCACATATGTTATCGATATTGTTATCGGTATATTTATAGGTTTAGTTATCGACATTGTTATCGATATAAAATCGGCACATGGCATGTGATCGCATAATGTGACATCGCATCACATTAAATCACATGATATGATATCACATGAAGTTATATCACATCACATGACGTGACATCACATGATACTCATGACATCGCATGACATGACGTCACATGATATGACATCACATTATATAACGTATATATAATAGCAATGATATGAAAGATAAAAACAAAGATGATGACCAAGATAAATTTAAACACTATACTTTTATAAGGCCAAGATAAATATTAGGATCAAGGGAGGGATAGAGACAGAAATCATATAAAATGTAACCTTAAGCTTATAACATTATATTAAATAGCCTGTCGTTTTATTCACAACTTCAATCCAATGAAATACATATCGTTACCTTAATTCACAAAGGCCCTAACTAACAAGTATTTTATTTTACAGCAGAAGTGAAAAATATTATAAACGGAGTAAACAGGTGAAGGGCTGTTTAAAAAGTGGCAAGTAAACCGAGAACTAGGTCATTCTCCAGCAAAGCGGAACCTTCGTTATCCAATGTATTCTTCCTTCGTTATAAATTCGAAATCCAGCTCATTATCGAATTGAAATTTTAATAAGAGGGTGTGATTGTCTTATATTTCCCTTCCAGAATGAGATGAATTCCGCTTTCGCTCTTCTTACTATGGTTTTAATTCCAATGTGCTATGAACTTTGGAAAACTACGGTTGGTTATCTGTTCATTTTCAGTTCGATATGCATATTGGACATCGAAAGTAATTTTTGAACTTTTTCTGTTTCCGCCGTTTTGTGTTTTCACCTTTTTCAAGTAGGCAATTATACACTCTTGTTCTTAAATCCGGAAGCAGAGCTACTTAAGGGACGTAAATTGGCTAACGCTTTTAGGCCTCGTTGTTTGCAACATTATCGCTTCATCGGTTGCATTGTAGCAGCGCTACATTACCGTGGAGAGGGCTTATATTCGCCTTTACGATGTGCGACGTTTAAGGCAAAGCAACTAACCAAATGCAAGTAGTACATGTGAACGAAGGGCGAGTAGCGGAAAGCGGCTATTTAAACGTCAAGTGACGTAGTCACATCCGCTTCCGGACTTCTGCGTCCACTTGAGGCATTTCCATACACATCAGGCACAATAATAGCAACACCAAAGCAACACGTTGCAAGTCACAACACACAGTGCAATGCTCAGAAGTATGCTCGAGCAGAGCGATGTAGCAAGCAGCTATGGAAACAACCAGCGAAACATTGAATGCAGCGTGGAAAACTGGTGAACACTTCGTAATTTTTTTATGTTTTTTTATATCGAAGGATTTTTGAAGCAACAAATAACACAGTTTCTTCAAAAGGGTTGACCCTAAATTTGAAATTTTATATAGTAAAATGTATTAGCTAAGAAATTCCATAAATCAAAGCAAAATTCTTTAAAGCAAAGATTTTTCTTAATCCACTCTATTGCGTCCTTAAAACAAAACTAAGATGTTATTTGAAAGAAAATTAAATCGCTGATGTTAACTTCTTTAATATTACCTACCTATTCAACTCCTTAGGTTAGCGTGCTGACCACTTTTATGGGTATTATTGCTGAACGACACACATTGTGTTAGCACTCAACAGAGAGGCTGTCACAGTTGTGGGGTATGAGGATGATGAGATACTGACAGTTGCAGGCTAGCTCTTTTCCACTCTCAACTAAATACTCAAAAGAGTTTAGAGAAATTTACAACACAACAGATAAATTTATCGCATAATTATCCCGTTATTGTCCAGAGCGAAATATCTTGCAGTCGTGCTAGATAGCAAAATTAACTGGTAAATCATCCCCAACCTGCTCTCAATTGGTCTACACCTAAAACGAAGGGCTATGAAGTCGGAGATGCGAGGGATTAGACACTGCATCGATTGATAATTAGCGAAATATAATTAAGATATACGACTAACAATTTGTTAGTCTATGTTGACCGTTTGAAGTGACCGATTGTCCAGTAAAGAGGCTTTATTCCTCAACACCGACGGATTCAACTTTAACTGCAGTGTGGTAGTAGAAGTCTACTCCGAGAAACTCGGTATAGTTTTATATAAACGTCTGGAAAGGGTTTCAAACATTTTACAAGTGGAAGTTCCTGGTATTTTCGAAACTTATAAGTCCTAGGTATTAGAATCTGGGGACAAGTAAAGCAACAATGTTTTCTGACAACCAGCAGTAACATCGCCGCTTACCAAATTTAAAGTGATCTAGAATTGCAAAATGGAATTACGCTCAGTGTCGCAGTCAACGGCGCTCTCTCTTATCTGGGTACCCGGACATACAAAGAAACATTGGAGGCAACGAGCGATAGAAAATTCGTCTGCATTTGCTTGGAGTGGCTAGAAAACGGTGGCCAGATATACAGACATGCAAGACCTCATGAGAACTCTGGTCTGGCGCTAATAGGACGAAGTACCTGGATTTTTTTATTTCATCAAGGATAGAATTATTCCGAATAGTAGCGACCATAACGTATCACTGTGATCTAGGCAAACATGCGCCAGGATTAGGACTTCCCTATTATAAGACTATCCACAGCTGCGAGCGAAAAGGCTTTGGAGACAATGTCTAGCAGCTACTCAAGTTACATTTAACATTTCGTGTCATGTTACATTGGAACCAGAAACAGGCCACATGGGCCTTTTTACAATACAAAATTCGATCCTCTTAAAATACGATTGCCTTACAGCATTACACTTGGACCATTTTTATTACAAATAAGATTTAAGACCAACCTTATTGTTATAATCTGTAGACATTTGGTCTCATCTTTCCTGTAGGGGTGTCTGCAAAGGATTTTCCTATGTGCGTGTGTGTTTCTACCCTTTGTAATTTCAGTGAAATGCCTCAGAGGGTGGTTCGGGCGTTAGGTTGTACAGCTATCCTTACTAAAAATTACATTCATATGCGCCTGCATACGTATGTTTGTATGTATGCACATGCAAAGTGAAGTCAAAGAGAGTGGTGGTGTCTCGTCATGTTCTCTGCCAATGCGTTGTTAGCACCCATGCATACAGACTTTTGCCTTGCTTTAACAATTCTCTTTCGTTCGGAGTTTGGTTTTAAAACCCGGGTTGATGAGTTCAGTGCATTACACACATATGTAGGTACTATTTAGTAGTATTTATATTTATGGTCTAGTGCATTTTTATGTGCGTGTGTGTATGTTTTCAATAAGGTTGCACGTTATAAATTACCGAAAACGTCGGAAAATAGAGAAAGTGTAGCAAAACGAGTAGAAATGATTGTATGTGAATATGTATAAACATAAACCCATTTTGGTGTATGTCAAACAAGTACTTGGTGGCCTTACACAAATATGTGTATTTGCACTTAAATATGTATTCACTTTAGGTTGGTCCAAAAATGTATGCGAAAAAAGTAAAGTAGGAATTTTTATGCTCTCACCCCTAGGATTGTTCTACACCGAAAGAAAATCCTATTTTTTATTTCGAAATGAAAAAATATTTTTAGGTCGCTCACAACGCTCAAAGCTTCCATGTATTTTATATGGGGAAAAACAACAAAGATATGGTATATCGAATTCTTGGAGATCAATATTTTTCGATGGGAAATCTCTGGATCTCTTCAAGAGACTTCTAATAACAACATCCCATTGTTTGAATATACCACGCAGAAAGCGTTGAAGAAAGTTACTTAAGCAACCAATGCCAGTGCGGATGGGATTTGTTCCAAACCCAAAATAGAACAAGAAGTAGAATTCTGATACCACGAGGCATCAAATAAAAAAAATATAAGAAATAAGAAAGACTTTTTGTCAGCTCCGTTGAAACATTTTTTAATTCTTCATTTTTTTAAGAAGCGTTATAAAAAATTATCCCAAGTGAATAGTGCGCTATGTAACTTTTGACAGGAGGGTGTTCGCTGATATAAGAGTAACTACGCTTCTCTTGGAAAATGTACGCTTTACAAGCTGCTAGTATTAAGTGCAAGGAGTGGACAAATTAAAAGTAAAAGGAAGCATAACGTCAGCATACTTACATATACATATGTAGTATGTATTTATTTCAAAATAAATTTGTACGAAACGCAGACATGCAAAAAATGACGATTGGGGGTGACAATAAGTGTGAGACGCTGAAGCGTTGGGTGGTGCACAAAATTAGTAAGTATTTTTTGTATTTGTTTGGGCATACCTCGGGGCGTGAGAGAACCAACTCCAGGTAAGCCTGTCTTGAAATCGAGCTCTGGAGTAGTGACAATCAAAAACAGTTAAAATAACAAATAAACATGCAAATATATGCGTGAAGTTGACAATATACACACAAATAGATGTATGAAATTGCTTCAACTAAATACAGTGACTAACAAAATTATGCATTCTGTAAATATAATTTTTAATTAATTAGTAGTTTTAAACTAAGTCTCGGGCAAAAGTGTCAATATAATAAAAATAACGTAAACTGAGCAAGAACTAAGAACGACATTGGCTGGTGGGACACTGAAAACAATCGTCAAAATAAAATGTTCGCCCCACCTCTACATCGGAGCGGAGAATGGAATGGAATGTCCTATTTGTCTCTGCGTACGACGAGACCTGATGGGAAATAAGTAATTACCGCCTTGGCCTCTTTTTTGGCGGGCAGACGTGGATACAATTTTGATATTTTTTGATAGTTTTTAATTTTTAATATTTTTGGGAATATAAATTTTTTGAACTTTGGCGTGTCAAATGAAAGCTTTTGGCTCTTTCTGATTGGCTGTAGCAGAAAGCTTTCTGATACAACTCTGCGCTGAACTGGTTTTCAAACGAGTTAACTAATTCAACTGGTTAAATTTCCCAACAACAATTGCATGCGATTTAAATTGTTTATAAACTCGTTTTGTTTCATTTAACTTGTTTAAGCCCATTTATCATGTTTATCTCGTCAATTTGAACGTAGTACTATTTAATTGTTTCAAAAAGTTAGTTCGTTCAATAACAAAAACCATATAGCGAGCCCTAACCGCCAAAAAAACTTAAGCGACACTTTTTTCAAAATTTTCTTTTGGATGCAGAAATACATCGAGATGCTCTAGCAATATTTCTGTATCAAAAAAAAATCGCTTACGTTATTTTGGCGGCTAGGGATCGATATGTAAAACCTTCCTAAAAAAATTTGAAACATTTTCACTAAAATTTCACATTAATTAGTTGCAGTTTTATAGCCCGTTATATTTTAGTGCATGTGTGAGGCGGCTAAGAATTCTCGTTGACTTTTAGTAATTTTCCTTACTTATGCATTTTCTTCCATGTAAAGCACACTCGAAATTATTGTATATGGAAGGAAATTCTGGATAACAAACTTGGAACAGACTCCCAACCAATAGCGTGCGAAATCTGCTTGCATATCTCAAAGAGTACAACGGGCGGTTTGTGGACTGAGTGCTCACCGCTGCATGCATTGGTTTGTGTTTATTTCCGAAAAAAAAGCAAAAACTGTTCGATTATTCTCTGATTTATGGTGTAAATTTAATAGCAACTCCAAATGATAAATTCTGCAAACCACTGTATTTACTTCACAGCTACTCGTAAATTCTACACTCAATGCAACAACAGGTAAGCCGCTCAAGTCGCAATGGTAGTGTCAATGACGGAAACGAAGTTGATGTTGGCACTGCTGGATTTGCATGTTCCATGCTAACCCTAGTACACGAGGAGACTCTTAACTGCAATAAAAAAAATAGCGTAAAATGAAGTAGTGTGGAGTGTAATGAAGAAAAATGAAGAGGCGAAATGTGTCGCATAGAATGCGGAGTTCTTTAGTGCTTCAGCAGCTCTGTGCTTCACCTTTTTTGTCATTTACCGCTTCTTATTTTTATAACTTTGAATGACAGCGCTGTATAAACGTGAGTTGATTGCTCTTCTTAAGGTATTCGTATACGTGCATATGTTTAACCCTTTGTCTGCCGCGGAAAAACTAGCATAAACTAACCCATTGGACCCGCCAGATTTAAAATAGCAACACCAATTATTTAAAAAAAAAATAACATGATCAAAAAAGTATAAACTGCATGAAAATAAGCAAAGTAAAGGAGTTACAGGGCTCAAAAGTATCAGATATTAATATAGCACCACAACAAATCGGCCGGTAGACAAATGGTTAAAGACACCTCTGTGCTAGCTCGCCTGCCTGGCTTCCGAGCATTTCTATGTACATATGCTAGACTTTCTGTCTTTTACTTGTCACACAAAGTAAGAGTTTCCCACCAACTTTTAAGCGCAACCCATAGGCACATAAAGGGATTTCCACACAAAAAAAAACAAAACCGTCAGGAAAAATTTAAACTCAGAATTATGAGATTTTTACGTTTTTAATTACTGTGTGCAATACCTCCATTTTTCAAGCCGTTGTACTGAACTTATATTTTTTTGTATTTTGTTTTCGTGTTTATTTGCCATTATACTCAACGTTCACATACCAAGTCATGTAGATGCAAACATTCAAATACCTCTACGGGCTTAGACACAGATAGCTGGATGTGCTAGAAATGTTTATGGTAGGAGTTTAATGAAAAAATGGTGCCTAAAACTATTTGCTTTCACATATTGAATGTGTCTGCAGCTGCTGTTTTTCAACGTTAAGCCCACACTAATACACTTGTCATACCCTATTTTGCTCTTCAACTTAGCCTGCAGCACTTTCGTTACTTCGCATTTTCAAGCGTGAAGAATTCAAGGATTTCAAGTGCTTGTTAATTTAGATTAAGGCGCATTTTTCTAGATTACTAAAGAATTTTAGAGGGATGGGTAGGTGAAACCAATTGCTAGCTATTTCTTTATTTCACTACATATACATACAAACATACATATTTATGTGCTCCATGCAAGGTGATGATGAGTTTTCTTTTGCATTCTTTTATTTACTTTAGCTACATATTTTGCTGTTTGGGCATTTGCGTGGGTGAGTTTAGGACTTACGGTGTGTTTTCTGTTACACTTGGTTTAATTAAACAAAGCATTGCGCACAGTTGAGTAACGGGACTAGTAAACGTTTTTATAACTCAATGACCCTGCAGAGATGCAATGTACGAAAAGAATAAATTTCTAGTTCAAAAGGTACGCTGCTTCGAATTTGCAAACACTAAACCCTTGAAGTACGTATTAGACGTACATACATATGTATGTACTTAAAATATGAGGACAAAACATAGACTCAGATCGCTACATATCTTGTTGCAGCCAAGACATAGCCTGCAAAAATCGCGACTACTCCATGCATGCGTGTAAAAAGTACTCCCTAAGGACCAAGGAGTACTCCAAAATTAACCACAATTCATATAAAAAATATGGTCCAATTAACATTGCGATGTCCTAGGGCAGGACCATATACCCCATCCCTGCATTACATCAGAGTAGCACAANTTTTCGAAATTAATAAAAACCAAGACAAAAATTAAAAATTACATGTTGCCTCTGACGGCATTCGAGCCCGAACATGCTGGGAGCATCTCTACACGTTCAGCTACAGCCAGACATGCAAATGTGCTTTCAAATGGTCAACTTCAATCACATTTCGTTAAAACACGAGCAGTGATCGGATAAGAAACAATAAGCTGGCGCAGGAACACTTTTGTAAGTACTCCAATTTACCACAAATAGACTACATGGT
>NW_016165468.1:25893-27542 GCF_001687245.7 Rhagoletis zephyria | reverse complement strand
ACATATGTACATACATGCAGCCTTTGTAACTGGCACACCAGCAATATAAATTGCCGTACTAAGGTAAATAAACAAAATGGCGTGCGGTCTTGTGCAGCTTTATGATAATATGTGCATAACATGCAAAATTGTCTCATGTTCCCCACAGCATGTGACCTCGACAACACGACCACTATCCATAGCCGCCGTTTACCGTTGCTCGATTGCTCTGGTCTACCATACATACATACATACATACATACAAATGTAAGTGTGTGCTTACAAATTGCCATTGCATGTCGCATTGGCATTTGCAGCCACTCACATGCTCAGGCTTTCACTTTATGGCCACTCAACTGCTAGAATAGAATGTAATAGTAGTTAGTTTGCATTGCTCACATATCGCCCATACAAAAGAATGCAATATTTCGGAGTTACATAGTTTACAAGCACACAAGCGAATTTGCATTTGAGTCATTCTTTTGGACACGAAGACTTTTAATTTGGCATGCATATGTATGTACTAAGCTTCGTTTCAAAAAATGTTTAATATCTCACGAAATATGTACTCGTAAGATTGTTTGCTAGTTAAACATACGCCGTCTTTTGAGCCCCAGTTAGCACAGTGCCCTGTGATGCCGCCGGTTAGAGACCTCACTTCAGATTTGTTTGGCGTCAACAATTCGTCGGCACGACCTTGGGATTTCAGTCATCCATATTGATCCATAGGTCATTTTCTATGGTTGTGGTGTCTTCTTCGAGCCCCTTTAGTAGTTAGTAAGGAATCGGTGGTAGTAGGAAGTTATCCACTTCGCCTATTTGCATTTCCAAGCCGTTTCTAGCCATGTCGTCGACTATTTTGTTACTATCGATATTACTATGTCCAGGAACTCAGCATAGAGAGGTTTTGACGTGACTCAGTGAACCCAGCGTTGCACGACATTTTCGAACTATTTTTTACACCCTATGGAAAAAATTTCAGCCTGAAAATCTGTCCATATGTTTATAATAATTTTGTATAAGAACTCCAAAAAAAACGGATGTAATACATTTATATTCAAGCATACCTCCCATACAAACCTGATCTCAAAAATGCTTTAAAATTCCATAAAAAGCATACAAACGAATATATGACTCCGAAAATTTGTACATTTTTTATACCCAAGCGCACCTGTGCACAAGGGTATATTAATTTTGTTCACATAACGGTTGTTTGTAACAGCCAAAACGAATCGAGATAGATATAGACAAATGTATACATAAATGATCAGAATGAAAAAAGAAATCGATTAAGCCATGTCTGTCTGTCCGTCCGTCTGCCCGTCTGTCCGTGTACACGATAACTCGAGCAAAAATTGAGATATCTCAACGAAATTTGGTATGTAGGTTTCTGTTAATCCAAGGTAGGTTGGTATTGAAAATGGGCGAAATCGGACAATAACCACGCCCACTTCCCATATAACGGTAATTTCCAGAAATACGAAAACTGCGATATTTTAGTAACTACTGAAGATAATTCACTCAAAATTGATATTTACAATAATTTTTAGACGAAAAATAAGAATATTATAAATTGATATTTGCAATGAGTTTTAGCCGAAAAATAAGAATATTATAAATTTTTGGAAAATGGGCTGCACCAATTTCTTCCAAACTTGGCACAGTTGTTG